>NW_006801133.1:9646-16130 GCF_000485575.1 Poecilia formosa | reverse complement strand
CTAATTCATCAGTCAGTTGGATCTGTCTGATCCAAACAGATCAACTGAACTCTGAGTGTTTTACCCTGCGGGGTCCGGTGTGCACTTTAAGGATTTTATTTATTTATTTTTTCGCTTCTCCCAAACGGACAGATGTTACGTCTGCAGCTCCTCCAGAGCGGCTCTCCTGGGTAACGTGAACCCAGAAGGCTCCATTTGTTAAATCCGCTGGATGAGTTTCTCCCAGCGGTTTTTAATTCTTCGCAGTGGCGTAACATAACTGCCTCTGCAGTGGTTGAGCAGCGGACTGCGTATGTTACAGTCTAATTAACTTTTGCATCGTCATTTATTTCCTCCAGATAAACATCCGGCTCCTCAAATGGATTAACACAAAGTTGCATTCTCTTTAGTTTTCTCTGGTCTGTAATGGAGACTTGAATTTAACGCTCCATTTCAACCAAAGGTTTCGAATGCGCTTCCTAACCAGAAGCTCCAAAGCGTTATTTAACAATATGAGGTGTTCTATTTATTTTTAACATTGTATTTTCATACATTTTATGCTAGGGGTGCCCAAGTCTAGTTTTCCAGAGCTACCATCTGCAACTTTAGATGGTTCCTTCTCTAACACACCTGGACCATTGACTCATTATAAGCCTCTACAGACCTGAATGAGGGAAGTCAACCTTTTGTCTGGGGTGTTTTAGCAGGGATGCATCTAAAAGTTGCAGTCTGGAGGACTGCAGCTGGGCACTCCTGATTTGTACCGTCAATGTGGCCCGTTGAGGGGGGCCAATATGCTGAAGTGGCCCTCGGTGAAATTGAGTTTGACACCCCTGATGTAGGGCCACAGCCTACGTGGACCCTACATGGGCCCTAAATGGAGAAACCCATGTGGGCCACCACAATATAGGGCCCATGTAGGCTGTGGTCCTACATGGGCAAACCCATATGGGACCCATATATCAGCCCTCCTTTCCCCCACATGGGTCCCACCTAGGCATGCTGGCAGGGACGCTGGTGTCCAGGTAGGCTTCTGGTTTGTATTCAAGGCCTTTATCAAATGTTTATTGTGCCATCATTGACTCTGTGCCTTTTAACCTACAGACATGCGATTGTTGAGCCAAACATTCTCGCGATCACACGGTTTGTCAAGTGGGAACTGGTGAGTGTTTTGTTTGTTCAGGAGCTAGCATGCTAGCACTAGCCTCCCACCAATCGTTTGAGCTTGGTCAGTATGAAGACTGATCTGAGTACATTTCATCATTTGGATGAAACATTTAAACTGAAATCCTTTGAATTATAAAACTATCATTGTGTAAAGAGAACTGAATGAGTATTTGCATGAGTTTAACTAATGTAATGTAAACTCATTTTACTGTACTAATTTGAAAGACATGTGGGATTGATCATCCAGGCCTGTTTTATACAGGCCAGGTTCTGTTCCAGATTCCCATTCCAGGATTCTGGATCTAGGATCTAGGTTCAGTCCTAGATCGTCTGTTACCGTAGCGCCCAGACTGGGGAGCTAACCCAAACAGCGGATCACAGAAACATCACATCCTATCAACTTCTTCAAAGTTGGTAGGAGACATTCAGCCCAACAATCTTCACTCTGGACTGGACCACAAAGAAGAGAACTGGATTATTTTTTTTGTTTTTCATTATTTCATTCATCACCAGCAAGAAACTGGTTGAACTCCTTGGACAAAGGAAAACATTCTGGACTTCATTAGCTGTTTTGAATAACCCGTATGTATATATTGTAAATATTAATACATTTCACTAGTTTTGCACCATCTGTGTGTTTTTACAAACTGCCACTTCCTCCAGCAGTCAAACCTAATCCAAGAACTATTTTGATTTGATTTAACTTTGATTATTTACTTAATCATGCCAATCTTCCTATAGGTGATATTTTACATATGTGATGGGAATTTCAGCTCTTTTCTGAGGACCAGCTCTGGTGGCTCAACTCCCAAGTAACGGGTGTTGTGCTCTTTTAATTCCCAAATGGTTCTTCATTCATGATCTACAGCCCCTTATATTAACCAAGCTTGGCAAATAGAAATACTCCATATATAATGAATGCTTTCGATTTCTTATATTGGAAACCTTATGCTTCCTTAATTTTATATATTTGTATTGTTATGAAAGCAGATATTACTTTTGAATAATGTTTTAATCAAACTTAATTTTTTTTTTACAAATACAAATGAAAGACTTCAAACAAATCTACAGAACAGACGCATAATAATGTATTATGTAATTCTCTTGTATAATAATCTTCAGACGTTTTTTCTCTTAAAGGTGTGAATTATATTTATGAGTTTTTGTGATGCACTCTCCTCCTGACCACTCTCTATTGACTCTTCTGTCTGTCCCCTCTCTGTTTCCACATAATGGTATGATCCCACATCCTGACATATGATTGGTCTCAAACCTGTCATAATCAATACAAAGTTCTGCCGTGAGCAGAGAGAACTCTAAGTAGGAGTCAGTGAAAGAGTGAGAGCTGAGCAGTGAGAAGAGAAAAGGATCCATGAATATTTACTAATAATCCACAGCAGATCAGCTGGTTTGGATAAATCAGTTTTATTTTGCTTAGATATTCAGATCAACATCTCCTTCATTCCTGAGTGTCAACAGTCATTATTCATAAACATCAATAACACTGAAATGGTGAATCTGCTCTGTGATCTTTGGACTGATTCTACATTCACCTCAAACAGAGCAGAGTTAATAACATGCATCAGCTCAACTCAGAGTAAATTAACACAGTTTCATTAAATATGAGCTGGATGGGAAGAGCAGAACAAAAGTCTAACAAAAACAATAATGTAAACAAGTTTAGCTGCATTATTAGTTACATTTACACTGATTTTTCCATGTGCAACATAACCAAATAAAACATTGAAAAGGCACCAATTGATGCAGAACAATAAACATTTTAAACATGATAGAAAAAAGATGAGGTCTGAAAACTGACAAAACACTGCTTTACTAAAAAAATAAAAATATAACAGAGAAAAACCAAGAAGAAACAATACTTTATTAAATGTTGAGCTGATTTTAAATTATTAGTCATCCTGGAAAGGCAGCGTCCATGAAGAGAGCTGTGACCTGACAGAGCTGCAGGATGAATGTTTTATAAAAAAAAACATATTTGTTGAAGCTACTTTTCATAGCAGAAACTGACTGATCTAGATACTGTAATATATGCAGAAATACTGAAGAATTTGGTCTATTCTCCTCCAGGAGGATGAACCAACCTGCCATCATGTTTGATTGTCACTCAGAATTTTAACTTAATTGAGATTAAATTTGATTCAATAAATTATTTTGATAGACCTAAAACATAACCAAATAAACACTAGAATATAGAAAAAGATTAGTATAAATTTATATTTTTAATAAATACAAAGAGAAGCTCATTCCAGGCAATAATAAACCTTCAATTAGCTTCTGATTGAGCTTTTTTTTATTAAGTCGTTATACATAATTGTGTAGCTTTTAAAGATTCAAAGTGGACTAAATTGAACTGGTGGGCCTAAAATTAAAATGTCACTTTTGAGTGTTTCAGTCCATAAGTCATTGTACAAAGTTATTTTATAATCAAGTCATGATTTATGACTGCAGAAGGTTTATCTGTCAGCAACTCCTGATGTTGATAGATTAAACATCCATCCACAGCAGAAACAATAACCAGTAACACTTTATTTGAAGGGGGTTGAATAAGACTGTCATGGCACCATCATAAACACGTCATAACACCTGTCATGAACATGAATAAGCCTTCATGAATATTTATGACTGTTGTCATAAAGCGTCATTCGGTAAATTATGACACTTTTAATACAAAGTTGACATTATTCAAAATGTCTTTATGACAACTTGACATTAACCAATAAATCATTACTGTTTAAACTTTACCTTTAATAACATAAAGTTACCTGATTTTTAAAGTGCAATCAGTAATACTTTTATAACAAATTTATATCAGTAATGATTTCTTGGTTAATGTCAAGTTGTCATAACAAAGACATTTTGAATAATATCAACTTTGTATTAAAAGTGTCATAACTTACCGAATGACGCTTTATGACAACATTCATAAATATTCATGAAGGCTTATTCATGTTCATGACAGGTGTTATGACATGTTTATGACAGTGTCATGACAGTCTTATTCAACCCCCTTCAAATAAAGTGTTACCAAATAATCTGATGTAAGTCATGTCCTCAGATTAAAGGCCTTTACAGTAAATCTACAGATCAACTGGAGGATCTGAGGTTTTCTTCCTGAAACAAGCTGATTGTTTTTTATAGATCAGAAATGAAACACCAGCAACAAAAGCAAAAGCTAATAAGATCAGACCAACAATCAGTCCGATGGATCCATCCTTGGTTCCTCCATCTTTGTCTCCTGCAGAAAAACAAACACAGAACAAGACAATGAGCCGATTGGATCAGATTTAAGATGTTTCTGTCTGAGATCCAGAACCAGGAAGCTGCTGGTTCTGATCCAGAGACAAAAACTCACCTGGAGGAGAAACCTGCAGGTTGATGGTTCTGATCAGTTCAGCATCAAGGCTTCCTTCATATTGGACTCGACACTGATATGTTCCCGTATCGTTCATCGTCAGGTTCTTCAGAACCAGAGACACGTCTCCATCCTTCATCTGTCGGTCCAGCAGATCCACCCGGTTCTGATAAGACGGGTTCTGTTTTCTTGGATCAACCCGACCGTCTCGGTACAGAAGGACATATTCTGAGCCCAGATCGGTTCTGATCCACAGTACAACAATAACAGCTGTGCTGCCAGCAGATCTACAGGGCAGAGTGACATTCTGTCCAGGTTCTGCTGAGACACTTATCTGATCAGCTGGAGAGGAAAAGCAGAGAGGTCAAAGGTCAATTATATTTTCCATGTTTTTGAAACATGCTATCTTTATTAATTAATATCTTTATTTCTGTTTGTCATTTGCTGCTGATACACATAAACTCTCCCACTGAGGAACAAAATATATTTTATTATGTTTTAAGTTGAGTTAATGAGTTTTTTACCTTTCTGACCTGCTTCAGTCCTAAATTTCACCTTTGACCTTATATCTTAGATGTTGGTAGCAACAAAAACTAGAGTCAGGCTCAGAGATCAGACTTTTCCAGTCATGGCTCCAGGATTATGGATCAGCTGATTATTAATCTGACATTCAGACTTCATTTCATCTCTTGCTGTTTTTAAGTCTCACTGAAACTCACTTTGCTTTCAGTGGCTTCTGACACAGCATGAGTCAATTATTATTGTTTCTGCTTTTATTAGAGTCATTCCAGTCTTCATAGTGTGTTTTATTTCTGCCTTTATTGCTAATCATTAGATTTTATAATTATTTCTGTCATGGTTTGATCTGTTTTGCTACTCTATAGACCTTTGGTTATACAGACAGATGTTTTTAAGCCTCTATGTTCTGAGGTTACTGAAGATGGAGGCTGTGTTGTATCGTGGTGTGAAAAGTGTTCATCTCCTTCCTGATTCCCTGGATAAAGTTATAGAAATGAATGTTCCTCTGACTGACAGAATAACTCAGTGGAGTCAGAAATGTAAATGATGAACCTGAGAACCAGATCCTCAACATCAACTGGATGGAGAAACATTCACGTATAAAATATGTGCATAATTCAGATCAGGTAGAAATGTTTCTAACCAAACTTACTTAGAAAAAACTGAAGTTTTTGTACATGTGAAAGTGAGCAAAACAAATCATTAGGCCCAGATACTCATTCATGTGATCGTTTCTATTTCATTACCTCAGAAACTGTCACTTACTGAGAATCATTGGGACAAACTTCCTTTAACTGGAAAACATCAGCTTTGCTTCGTCTCAGTGCAGACGAAGTTTAACATTAATTCACCATGTTAAGCTGAATTAATGAGTCGGGACAGAAACTGAGGCTTCCTGCTGGAATCAGAGGCTTTTATAAAAGTTGATCCAAAGATTTAAATGTCTGAATTATCAGCATAAAACTGAATGTCTGCATATGACAGACTGAGACAGAGTGATGATGTATCTTATATATGGGGATCTAACACAGTACTGTGGCGCCCCCTTGTGGACTAAACCTGATAACACAAACCATCAGCTGTAGTGCACCAAGTATGGCAAACTGATTTAGCATAAAATCAGTTTCAGCTGCATGAAAATTAATTGGATTAATCACGATGAATCAATTGGGTGATTCTTTTTTTGCGGCAACATTCCATGTCCCCATATTTTGCTTACCATGATTTTTTCTGAAATGTAAAAAATATTTACAACAAAGTATTTTATATTTATATATTATATATTTTAATTATACATTTAGATGTTTGCCATCATTAAAACATAAATTAAATACATTTTAAATATTATTTTGTACCTTACAGACCTTTTTGGTGACACATTAGTTCAATTTCATGTTGTCCACAGTACAGTATAACAGACTTTCTCAAGAAATCTCAACTATAATA
>NW_006801133.1:0-6879 GCF_000485575.1 Poecilia formosa | reverse complement strand
AAGACCTGGAAGGGGAAGACCACAGTGGAGCCTGTTGACATAGGGGCCCTCGGGGCAGTCACCCCCAAGCTGGAGCAGTGGCTAAAACAGATCCCAGGAGCAACATCAGACATCTCAGTCCAGAAATGTGCAGTTCTAGGCACAGCCAAGATACTGCGCAGAACCCTCAAGCTCCCAGGCCTCTGGTAGAGGACCCAAGCTCAGAGGATGAAAGAGACCACCCGCGGAGGGTGAGAAGGGAATTATTATTTTTTTTTTTATATATTTGGTTTTCCTCAATAAGTTGATTGACTGGACTAAACCTTATTTTAATATACTGACATAATTAACAACTAATTAACTTGGTAATTATTAATTGGAGAATACAAAAAACTGGTTATTTGCAGAAAGAACAACATATTAAGAGCATTAATCTTTAGTTTTTTAGTCTTCGTTTCATGAATAAATCACCATCAGTGAGTTTATCGATATGATTCACTAAGCAGATTGTTTTATGGAGTCACTGACTGCATACAGTCACCATGTTATCTGCATTCTTACAGATGGAAGTTAAAGTTCATAATCTGCATCTCATTTGTGTAAAAATAAATGTGGAAAATGTGGCTTCCCTGAGATTCTCCTTTATTCTAGTCTCTGTGGTCCATCTGTTGAAAACTTCTGTAGCAGAAGATGTCGCTATGAGTGTTAATGTTGCAGAGCCTTTTGATCAATATGTGCTTCTGCATGGAGTTAACAGCTCAACTCAGTTCAATAAATAACCTGATGTAGCTGCTCGGCTGCTGCATACTGACTATATTCATCAGTGATAGTGTCTAATGTAGCTCAGCTGAGTTTATATCCAAGCTGAGAGGACGACTACAGGGTGCAGAGCAATGGAACAGTCACTTTGGCCTCTCAGGGGCTGGGATGGGATTTGAAACTTTTCAAAAGTTTAGATTAGAAATTAATTATTTAAAAGACTCTGAAATAATTGAGTAGAAGCTGCTGTTCAAATCTACATGATTTAATGACTGGGTGTGAAACCACAGGGGTTAGTACGGTGGCTGACAGGTGCAAATGCGCAGCAAGAGAAAACCCTCAAACAAAAAAAGAAGACACGCGCACAAATGAAATGCAGCAAACAAAAGAAAAGATGCAAACAAAAAGTGCTGAAAACGGAAGTGCTCCAGACCACTAGAGGGAGTCGAACAAAAAACAGCTGAGTCCAAATTTAGGGTCTGCATTAATGTCTATGGTCTGCATCCTTTAAAAGCAGGAATGGCCGCAAAATTATTTTTGCTGTGTTACACTTAAAATTACACAAAATATTTGTTTACAATGTTTTTAGGCGAGAATGTAGAAGTATAGACCTCAGATATCTGATCAGTTCATCAATAAATCACCTAATTCCAATATTGCTCCGACGTTTTCGGAGATCTGCTCCCTGCATTAACAGCCAGCTCCCCTCACCTGCTGTCAGCTGGCCGGGCGATCCAGGTTCGGTACACCGAGAGAGAAAGCATGTCTCCCAGCAAATCGTTTTAAAAACTCCCGCTAGTTTTCCCCTATGAGTGGAGGTGAAACACGGATAATAAGCCAGGTAATAGCTGTAAAGGGTTTTGGTTCACTAAAGTATTTAATTTATTCCTGAGGAAATGGGTTTGACTGATTAAAGTTAAGCCTTGCTGCTTTTCATTTGTTTGCGTCTCTTTTTATGTTTGCTGCATTTTATTTGTGCGCGTGTCTTTTTTGTTTGTTTGCATGTTTTCTCTGTTGCTGCCCATTTGCACCTGTCGGCCACCGTACGTTAGGGTCACAGGTTCAGGATTGATGGGGTTAATCTTTACCAAGGTGACTGTGACCTTTGCCCTCAGACAGGCAGAGGTCACAGCCACCTTGCTGTAAGTTTCCTCTTCCTGGTGGTTTCTCAGATGCTAGTTTAGACGTTTCTAAAGCAGCTGCTGGGACGTTTCATGGATTCCTGAGAACAAACGTCTCAGTGAATGAAAGGAGGCAAACAGGAACACGTCACAGCAAACGGCTGTTTGAGGTTATTCACTATGGAGACACTGAACTGGTTCATCCAGGATGTTTAACTGACTGGTGAGCCTGGTCAGAAAAAGTAAAACTGAGGATGATAGTGGGAACTCTGGAGGTAAACAGGAGGGACGACCGATGGCCGCTGATATATTCCATGAGTAAAACATGTCTGAATATTGATAACCTGCCACCATGTGACTCTACATGGACAGTTCAGCTTCATCCAGCAGAAAAGAAAAGACCAGCACAGCCATTGGGTTTACTGTGAATATAAAGTGTTCTGCATGTTTCATCTCTTTTGATCAGCTTAATTCTGAGCAATATTTTATTTTTTTTGTGATTTTACAGGCATCATCCACCGACTACAATGTTTAAAATAAAAAATATTCATCAAGTACCAAGAAAATATACATTGTTGTGCTCACATGACCCAGGTTAGTTTAGTCAGATATTTGAAAAAATTATATTTTGTGTATATTTTATTCAAATTTTGTGCTTTATCCATATGACCTGTTTTGTCCCTATTCTCAAGAATCACTCTTATGCAATCCACCAAAATCAAATCCTACCGCCTTCATTTGTTACTTTCTCTCGCTTCTCCTTCCGCCTCCTCCTTCTCTGATCGCCACAAAGTGATCATTAATGAAACCATTTCTATAATCCATATACTGTGTTAGCCGTAATGCTACTCTGGAAAGAAATGCGGAAGTCACGTGGGTCATGGAGCTGCAGACGCTGCTGGAACTGACGTAAAATGTCGTAAATAATAAAAGCAACTAGTAATAATAAAACATATTAATGTCGAGATCAGAATTAAGGAGGCCTTGATGATAATCTGATCAGAACCATCGACCTGCTGGTTTCTCCTACAGTGTTTGTGTTTGTTTCTGGATCAGAACCAGCAGCTTCCTGGTTCTGGATCAAAGACATGAGAGTAGACCAGGTGTTCTGACTATCAGTGCTACCTCGTCAGATTTTCCTACCGTAGCACGGATAGATAGTGTTAAGGAAGAGATTTCTATGGATTAATTAATTTTGGAAAAAGTTTGGCTCTCTCTTCCTTTATGATCCCAGGGCCTCTCGGCGAGCCACGTGTAGTCACTCAGCAGAAAACAACAATGCGTGTTGACGTCACAGAATTACAGAGTTTAATCCAATAGAAGACAATGCATAAACTTACAACAGAAACTGCAGAACAACAGAGACATACATTCGTTTACCTGACATAAATGGAAAGAAAGAAAAGCAAAGACGTCTTTGGAGAATTGCAAGAGCAAATCTAATTTGTTACCCCTGTGTAGAAAGTTTTATAGTAAAAGGCGTATTCTTATCTTTAATTTATTCAAACAAGGCGTATCTTTGCTCATCCAACCAGGAGCTATCTCTGACCCTCTATCTGAAGCCTAAAACCCCTGCCGTGTTTACGGCCTTTCACAGATGAGTGTGAAAAGCTGGAACTTCTCCTGATTGTTTCCCACACAGACAAAAGGCAGTTCAAACGATCCTAGCAAACCATCTGCAGCAACTACAGGTAACATAAAGGTCAATAAGCCAGAATACATTACTAATTTCAAAACCACAATTAGGCCATTTGAATCAAGACATGTAAAGTTTTAAAACTAGCTTATTTTAAATTTATTTTCTTAACAATAGCTATGTCTATCTGTTGGTGCTACGCGTCCAAAACTCCTACCATCATGTTTACAAACGGGAAACTATAGCGGGTTGTGATCATGTTAAATACATTGGATAACATTATTTGAGTGACGGGACTGAAGTGGAAGCAAAGGAGTTATGGTTAGCTTAGCATTGGAACAGTTTATATACAAGACGAAACCACAGGAAGATCACTTCCTTCATCTGAATATCCTACCCATTTAATATGAAAAGCTTTAGATGTTTGCACTAATCCTTTTATTAGAATATCCTACCTGTTAAAAATATTTTAAATACAAAGGAGTCTGTAAGAATAAAACAGTATCAGAGGGGAAACTGGGTTTTATTGGAATTAAAGACTGAGTTATCAGTGAGGAGCTAAGGGTCTGTTAGATGTGAAAAGTATCATTTTTGTTTACTTTGTAGATCGAACTGTTGCACTGATGTAGAGAGACGTTCAAGAAGAACAAAACTTGTTTTTTAGATTTTTATTGGTCAAACTGATGTATTGAGTTTAAAACTGCTGAGTCCTATTTTAGGAGTTGTTTTTTACTTTGGCTTTAGAAAGAGGCAGAACCTGTTCAATTACCAGTCAATTTATATCAATGCATTGTCTTAAATGGATTTGTTTAAAAAATGGATGCAAAGATTTTGTTCTTAGATGTGACTTTGGCAGTTTTAAACTCAATACATCAGTTTGACCAATAAAAATCTAAAAAACAAGTTTTGTTCTTCTCTCCTATAGTTTCCCGTTTGTAAACATGATGGAAGCAGTTTTGGACGCGTAGCACCAACAGATAGACATAGCTATCTATCCGTGCTACGGTAGGAAAATCTGACGAGGTAGCACCGATAGTCAGAACACCTGGTCTACTCTCATGTCTTTTATCCAGAACCAGGAAGCTCCTGGTTCTGATCCAGAAACAAACACAAACAATGTAGGAGAAACCAGCAGGTCGATGGTTCTGATCAGATTATCATCAAGGCCTCCTTAATGCTGATCTCGACATTATTATGTTTTATTATTACTAGTTGCTTTTATTATTTACGTCACTTTACGTCAGTCCCAGCAGCATCTGCAGCCCCATGATGACCCACGTGACTTCCGCATTTCTTTCCAGAGTAGCATTGCGGCTAACACGGATTATAGAAATGGTTTGTTTAATGATCCCGTTGCTCTGCTGGACTCTGTGTATCAGCTCTGTTTCTGCTGAAGGTGAGTTTTAATCCATTTAAATATTTAGTCCATAAGACATTTTCTTAATGACAGTGAAGATTGGTTGTCTTATGATGAATTTTGTTTACTGTATAATTTTATTGCTCACACACTCAGTTTAACACAGTATTGGACTCTATTCCCACTGCAGTCGAACAACAAACTTGAAGTTGGTTTCCATTGTAGCTTCCAATAGCTAAAGGGCGATTCCACTTAATTGTTCACTACCTTCGGCATCTTTAATCGACTCTAGTTTAAAAACTACTACACCTAGATAATTAAAACTTGGACTGGACTATTCTCCGCTTCAAGTTTAATAAATAAAACCATGTTTGGGACTTGTGAAAACTCAATAAAGTTCAATTATCACCATTATTTTGCATCTCTTTCATACTAGAACTGCTCTAATTAAAAAATCTACTACACCTAGACACCTGAAACCTGGACTGGATTATTCTCCACTTCAAGAAGAAGAGAAGAAAATTCTTTATAACCATGTTTAGGATTTATGAAAACTTTTCCTGATTTGTGAAAACTCAATGAAGTTTGATTTTCACCATTTTTTTGCATCTGGATCACCTTAGATCTGCTCTAATTAAAAATCTACAACTACCAGACACTTCAGACCTGGACTAGAATATTCTGCTCTAACAGCAGAATATTTATAACCATTTTCTGATTTGTGGAACTTCACTTCACTTAACAGACCCTGCAAAAGATATTTCCTTCCATAACCCATCAATATCTACAATAACTCATCGAAGAGTAATGAGTTACACCAACATTTAATTTCCCATTGGGATTAATGAAGTGGTTTTGAATTAGAATTGAATTTGAAAAAAAAAACCGCATGGAACATATATGAATAGTAATCTGATCTTTAGTGAAGTTTCACAAATCCCAAATATTGTTTTAAATATCCAGCTTAAACAGCAGAATAATCTAGTCCAGGTTTGAAGAGTCTACGAGTTGTAGTTTTTAAACTAGGGTCGATTAAAAAGGCGGAAGTTAGTGGAAAATGAGGTGGAATCGCCCTTTAGCTATTGGAAACTAGAAATAGAAACCAACTTCAGCTTCGTCATCAACGATCTGGTTCAAAATATAACCAATCAATCAACTGACCTCCAGTTACCTGAACTTCAGCTGTTTGGAGTTAACCTTTAGGACAAAAGTAATTCTAACAAAAGGATGCGTCAACATCTAACTAAGTTTATATTTCATGTTCTACCAAATAAAAACGCCATTTTAAATTTGTTGACGATTGTAAAAATTAATAAATAGCTGAATTAGTGATCATCATGCGTTATTATTGTTAAATGTTTCGCTTCACTATGTGCGTCCAACTGTTAGCTAACTATGAAAGTCATCGCTGATCATCCGGGAGTTTCCTGTTCATCTTCTGACTCTGAATTAACAGTTTCTGAGAATCGTTAGTTAGAATGAAGGCGGATTAAAACTCACCTTCAGCAGAAACAGAGCTGATACACAGAGTCCAGCAGAGCAACGGGATCATTAATGAAGCCATTTCTATGACATTTATACGCCGTTAGCTGTAACGCTAGTCTGGAAAGAAATGCGGAAGTCACGTGGGTCATGGAGCTGCAGATTCTGCTGGAACTGACGTAAAATGACGTAAATAATAAAAGCAACTAGTAATAATAAGACATATGAATGTCGAGATCAGATTGAAGGAGGCCTTGATGATAATCTGATCAGAACCATCGACCTGCTGGTTTCTCCTACATTGTTTCTGTTTGTTTCTGGATCAGAACCAGCAGCTTCCTGGTTCTGGATCATAGACATGAGAGTAGACCAGGTGTTCTGACTATCGGTGCTACCTCGTCAGATTTTCCTACCGTAGCATGGATAGATAGCTATGTCTATCTGTTGGTGCTACGCGTCCAAAACTGCTTCCATCATGTTTACAAACGGGAAACTATAGGAGAGAAGAACAAAACTTGTTTTTTAGATTTTATTTTTTTTGGTCA
>NW_006801132.1:19129-20762 GCF_000485575.1 Poecilia formosa | reverse complement strand
TTGAGGATAGGGACAAAACTATGGATAAAGCACAAAATTTGAATAAAATATACACAAAATATAACTTTTTCAAATATCTTACTAAACTAACCTGGGTCATGTGAGCACAACAATGTATATTTTCCTGGTGTTTGCTGAATATTTTTTTTATTTTAAATATTATAGTAGGTGGCTGGTGTCTTTAAAATCCCTTGTCCAGGAGCAGAACTCAATACATTATAATAGTTTAAAACAATTAAAGAAATACTAAAATTATATATTATGACAATTAAGTATAAGTAGTCATATAAATAATTATAGAGGTATCAATAAATTGAATTAAAAATCATTTTTATATATTTTCCAACTCCACTGAAATTTGTCCCTAGTTTGTGTCAACACCGTCAGACATAAAAACAATGTAAAAAGAAATCAAGCATTATTGGGGGGCACCAGAACTTCTGAGGACCCCATGACGTTGTCTTTTCTCTTCCTTTGCTGAGAGGGCTAGTTAGCTCCGGTTAGCTTAAGTTATTCTTTAATTTTTTCTTCTATTTTATTCCTAAGTTGTTTGTCACAACCATGATGTGTCAACTCCATAACTGACAATTTACAAAACTTTGATGAAATTTTGCGAAATAAAAGCTTAATTTTGGTATAATGTAAAGATTTCATGGACCTGACGAGCTACAATATGGCCTCCTTCAGAATAACATCATATAAATTGAGGTAGTTTGGCATTTCGTCAACTCAGTCAGATGTCAACTCCATCAGAGTTTTGACTCTTTCAGTGAAATTGTTGACAAATCTCACTTAAATGTGCAGTTAATTCTTTTTAATATATTTTGCATAAATTGCATTACTTCACATGTATCAAGTATTTCTTTTTACTAAGTAGTTTGCCACCATCTTCAGTTCTGTGTTAACTCTGTCATGCACTGTCAACTCCATCAGATGGACTTTTTGTTGTTTTTTGTTTTAAATATTTTTTTTTTTTTGTTTCTTGAGAAGCATTTGTCTGTAAAAATGAGTAAAACATCACTAATAGGGTCATTAAAAAAACTATTTTATATTTATTTTTGTCAGATGGTGATGACAAAGTTCTGGGTCAGGTCGATTAAAAATGTAATTTTTAAAAAATGTTGCAACTGGGAGCCTGCAACTTAGCATATTTACATTTCCAAAACATTATTTGTCATATTTGCATACATAAGGT
Source organism: Poecilia formosa (assembly GCF_000485575.1). Taxonomy (NCBI): domain Eukaryota; kingdom Metazoa; phylum Chordata; class Actinopteri; order Cyprinodontiformes; family Poeciliidae; genus Poecilia; species Poecilia formosa. Next base: position 19,567 of record NW_006801132.1, on the reverse strand, counting down.
TGAGAAATAATAAAATAAAAAAAAATGGGGAAAATTAAAACCCATTTTGTCCCTATTCTCAAGAATCACTGATATAATTTGAGATCAAATCTAAACAATATTCTTTACACAACAAATTAGGAAGTGTCAGATTTCAAGTGCAAGTGTTAAAAATACAGTGTTAATTCAACAACATGAGTGTTAGTGAGTGTTAGTTTCCCTAACAAAAGAGTTAAACAAAAAGAAATCCAGTCCAGTGTTGATTTCTAAATTAACTCCAACAGTCTAAATCAACATTTAGTCTGGTGTTGATTTAGAAATCAACATCAGACAGTTCCTCCCACAATTGTAACATCACATTAGGGGAGGAGCAACAGATAGAGTAGGGCAGGGGTCCCCAAACTTTGTCCTGGGTTAGGGTTAGGGTCACATAACTGTTCCCTTTTCTGGTCGGGGGCC
>NW_006801132.1:0-18158 GCF_000485575.1 Poecilia formosa | reverse complement strand
AATAATAATAATAATAATAATAATAATAATAATAATAATAATAATAATAATAATAACGTGCAAATTACAAACTGGATTCCAAAAGTTGGTACACTAAACAAATTGTGAATAAAAACTAAATGCAATGATGTGGAGGTGCCAACATCTAATATTTTATTCACAATAGAACACAAATCACAGATTAAAAGTTTAAACTGAGAGAATGTATAATTTTAAGGGAAAAATATGTTGTTTCAAACTTTCATGACGTGTCTACAAATCCCAAAAAAGTCCTGCAACATTTAGATGTGCCCAATAATTAGGTTAGCAGGACTAGCAGGACTCTGGAGAACATATCTACACAATGAGGAGGCAATTAAGCCATTTGACTCTGGTGTTTTGTACCTGTGGCACATCTAAAAACTGCCAAAATGTTTTCTCTTTGTCAGTGTGTCATGTTGGCGATTGAAGCCTGTTATGATGACTCCAACACATTTCTTCAGACAGGTTGGCATGACTTTTAATACTGTCCAAAAAATTTTCTATAAACTGACCAATTTCTTTTGTATTTATTTCTGACTTTTTTATGCTTTATCTTGTAAACCAGGTGGGCAGAGTAATTTGAGTGAATATGATGGTGACACACACAGGTGAGTCTGATTAGTTTTGCTCACACTTCTTTTTAAAATATTTATTTATTACCCTAATGTTTCTGCTATGTTTCTTGTTTTTCCTTCCAGGCTGGAAGTCTTCCTTCTTCATGTTGGCGAAAACAAGAGCAGCACCAAAGACACTTCACCATCAGTGATCACAAGACCATCCATGGCCGCTTCCAATGAACTTTCAAAGCACACTTCACCTTCAGTGCAAAGTACCATGAATGTATGACCTTTGTTGTATATTGCTGTCAGTGCTATTTGATGCTTTGAAATAAAAGTAGATTACATACTGCAAATGTTGCTGCTGTTTTTGTAGCATCTAATGTGGCATCTAATGTCTTTTAAAATGAATTTGGGGATTATTGATGGCCAATAGTTTCTGGGGAAAAAAATATTTTAATTGCTCTAGTGGCTTTTATTCGGTAGGAAATTGACAAAAAAAAATGTGAGTAATGAGAGAAGGGGAAGACCGGGAAGCGATCCCACGACAGCCGCATTGAAAACTAGAGCCTCCATATGTGGGTTGTGCTTAACCCCTGCACCACCACATCACACCCTGCCAGTTATATTTCAAAACTCAGATTTCTATGTTAATCTATACTTTACACCGTTCTGTGTTAGATTTACACGTTAATAGTGTTAACTTTTGACAATATACACTAGTGTTGGGTAGATTAACACTGAAGTGTGTTTGATTTCAACTACTGTGAGTGTTGATTTAACTCTATCACAAATAACACTTTCAAAAGTGTAACTTCTACACCATCCAGAGTGGACCAATATAGAGACTTTCAACATGTTGAATTTAACTCTGTAGGAGTTGATGGAACACTTCCAAATTTGCTGTGTATGAGGCAGATTTGAGAAATGCAATATGAAAATAAAGCTACATTTCAAGAGGGGATCTGGAGCTAAAATATAAGTCTTATTGATCCAATATTGACAGCAGATTTGTATCAATATTATTGATATTTTGGATCCACAAAGAAATGTTCTAGCTGGGATTTAAACCCAGGAGCTCTTTAGTACGAGGCAGTGGTTCTAACTGCAACTTCATACAGCTTGTGATAGATTTTTATTTGTAATTTAGTAATGAATTAAAATAATTGGGTTTATGAAAAATAAACTAACTTCATAATATTAAGTAAGACTTTTAATGAAAATCAATTAAATCTCAGTAGCAAAACTCAGACTTTAAGACTTTATGACATATAACCTCTTTGTTGACTTTATAAACATTATTGAACCAAAGGGTCAATGTGTTATCTACCTTACAGGTGAAAGGTCATTGTTATCAGAAGAGGAGAATGGTTCAGAATCATTAACAAAAGTCATTAAGAGAACATTGTGCATTTTTATACAGCATCATTTTTGCCATCTCTCTGTTTATTCCATCCAGTGGAGAAACTTAAGTGACGTCTGATGAGGATGTCAGACTTCAAAATGGCCGACTGGGAATAATTAAGATTAATAATTTTAAAAAGTTAGGAGTCTTTTTATATACTCTTAATTTTTTTGTTAATATTGATTGTTCTTATATGCGAGGAGTTGGACTAATAAAACCAACCTACCTGCCTACCTAACTACCCACCCAGGATATTCTTGTTGCTAGGCAGCTGTGCTACCTACTCTGCACAGCACCTGGTTCACTAACTTGATTTAAATCTGAGAAAATAGTCTGGAAAGTGAAGTTGTGCTGATGGACTCGGACTCGGTTGTTCTGGTCTCCTGGTACGGCAACACAGAGTAGGAGATGCTGGATGAATTTGGCTCTGAGACAGTTCAGAATCCATGTTTTAAGTAGCTTGGACGTTTTGAATCTTTATACTTCAGTCAAGAGGACACTTGTAGATGTTGATATAGGAGCCAGATATCAACATCTACAAGTGTCCTCCTTTTTGCACCCTTGACTGTAAGGCATTGGTATTAGACATAATAATCAGTTTTGTTCATCTTATTAACTGTGCAGTAAAAAAACCCTAAAACTGAGCCTCCTGCCTTTGATGGCACAAAGACGAGAAGAGGAACCGTCCTTTATCTAAAGTCAGCTAAAACTTGTTACTCTGCTAACATCACTGTGAAATTAGGAATCGCCTCAATGTGAAACTTTTGTCACAGGTCTTTGATGTCTCTTTTATCTGGTTTCTAAATCAGCATACCTATTTTTTTTTTCCAGATATCATTAAAGATATGCAGCTGGTGGTAAAGCAGGTGATGACTCAGTCTTTTTCTGGCAGGGAAGCAGGGGGGGAATTCCTGCCTGACCGTCGGCCATCTTCAAAGCGCCAGGCAGTAATCTGAGGCAGGCTGGAGACTCCTGGTAAACAAAACGCCTTGCTGTTATTTGTGGGTTTGGCCCACAGGCTTTCCCCGAGGATAAACCTGCAGATATCCTCTGGGTCGGCGGCCAGTAACATGCTCCCCGGTCAAAGCTTCACACGGCGGGGCGTTCAGAGGGAAGTCGATGTGGTGGGAAGGGAAATTCCTTTCACAGGACGTTGGCGCCTGAGCTGGGTGAAAACTTCTACCAGGCAGCAATAGCTTTAATGTCCAGGTAGATTATTGGTAAAAATCATCTGATTCAAAGACTTCTCTTTTAATTTTAAATTTTTGATGATAGTTAACCAAGATTAACTATCATCAACACAGTTTTTGCAGTCTAGTAAAAAAACAACCCTTCCGTTCTATGCTTTACTTTGTCCAGAGAATCTGAACCCTCTGAGAAATGATTGCTTCTTGGAGGCGTGGCCTCTGTTGAGGTTTGAAACGTTTGTCCACAAGGTATGTAATGTATCAGTTGGAGGCTATGAACCTTTACGGAAATTGTTTGCACTGTAAACAACCATCCAGCACTTTGAACAGAGAAGTGCTGACCCAAACCAGAAGCCTGTTAGTTTTGATTCAGTATTTGGAAGCGTAACCAACACAGACTGAACAGCTTTGTTCACTTCCTCCGCTGCCATCGCTGCTACAGCGTAGAAATCATTGTTTGCAAGTTATTCTGTTCTGGTAGAAATTATACTAGAGGAATCCAAGTCAATAGGAGAAAGACCAGTCTGTGCTGTGAAGAGAGATGAGAATCAAGCAGCAATGGGCAGGTTACGACTTTTGTGCTGCCCGTTAGAAACTCAAGCTCTCATGTTGTCACTTCCCTATAATAATGACTAAGTCATTTTTTGGTAAAATTGACTTTTTAGGAAGGTTACAATCTTGACAGATTACATCCGCAAACTTTGATATTTTATTGATTTTTTTTTTTACTTAATGTGATGGACAAACACAGAGTCATCACAAGTCATTTCATAAATTGAGAACAAGCATCGTCATGGAGACCGAGAAACCCAGTCAGGGAGGAAGCTGACGATATGTTGAAAGTAAGGTAGGGTTCTATATGACTATATGTATTAATCAACTCAGAACTGGGTGATAATTTATGCTGTATGCTTCATAACCAGTCAGTCAAACTGCAAAGGGAACAGTGAGCTCAAAGGTCAAAGAAAGAACTACTTGAAACAAAGCAAACTGAAAATGTTTATTTTATTTAAAAGTAAATTTATTTGCATATTTGTATCTGACACATTTCTGTCTATACAGCTTTGTATCTGAAAGAGTCCAGGATGTTCTTCTATACATATTTTATGGTTTTGAGGTGATATAAAGACTCTGCAGACTCTGCAGTTCAACTGAAGGCAACTTGATGTCATGTTAGCAAAGTGTACCTAATAAACTGGCAAGTGAGTTTACATAGTGATTTAACAGAATCACCCTGGGTATAAGAAAACACATGAGTAAAAATATTCATGACATCACAATTAAAAAATGGCACATATACCCTTTAAATATCAGCCCTTTATTTGTTTTTAACATGAAAATGAAAATTTACTTTGACTTTATAATAAAATGACTAAACATCTCAAAAAATGTTTTGCTTTGCAACTTTGTAACTTTTTAATGCCAGAAAATATCTTATTTTTAAGATAGTAATTTTCTGCCTTTAATCGTGGATTTCTTTTTTTTGCAAATTTATGACTTTTAAACATATTTTTTTTCTTCTAAATGTGTAGAATAAATCTAGAAATTTCTGGTATTTATTAATTTACTCTTCTTCTATATCTTTTCTCCACAGTAACCCTGATGGTCGTAGAAATCTGACTGGTGACGACACAAAGCTTAATTAAAGAGTGCACTCTGTTACATCAGCAGCTTGCAGATGCTTTCCCACATTTCCAATAAATAAAGATTGCTACTTTATATGCCTGTAAATCGCAAAGCTACACTTTTTTTTATTATTTAGATCAGGTGTCTGAGTGAAGTCTGCCTGCACAGCAAACCTAACACTAAACCAAAGCTTGAAAAACGTCTAATCTGGACTGTAAATCAGACGCAAAGAAAGAGGAAGAGACGGGAGGAAGGACGAGGCTGAAGGCTCCCAGAAATCAATTTAGACACATTAGACCGATTAGCTTATTGAGAGGAGAGACAGATTGAAGGCTGGTTGTTAAAAAGAGCTTTAACTGTAAAAGTGATGCTCCCTCAGGAGAGTCGCTGTTGCTTTATGTGTTTCGAACATTTAGCTCTCTGCAAGCCGCTGCTGCTGAAAGTGATCAGCACACATGTCTTGAAAACTTTTTTTTTATACTAAAAATGCCTCATGAAATGGGTTAATCTTGTCTCATGATGACAAGGCCAATATTATGATAACTAAAACAATGGTAAAGACACAGTAATGTAAACTGGTCAGTGCCGCAAAGCAGCTGTTTGTGTCCAAAAAACAGAATATTTAGGAATGACCTTAAATCTCACTTTTTCCATTGGATAAATATTGTATGGATGTTAAAACTCAAGAATGTTATCTGCTATTAAAGTGACTCTGAAAACTGTCATTTTGAACACATGCTTCATTTTATCATTAAACATGCAAAATCTTGCATTCACAAATGAAAGTTTGCAAACTTGATACCTGATATTATTCTGTCAAAACTAATATTTATGCATGCATTGATTAACTGATTAATAATGAAAAGAGCAATATGTTTCTAGTTACAACAAATATTTTTTTCCTGAAACCTTTGGCTACATCTTTTTTATTAGTTTTTTTGTTTTTTATTTAGTAATTTATTGTGTTCATGTTTTTTCCTTCTTTTCTTATTTCCCTAGAGTTATTTATTTTGTATTTTTTCTAAAAATACATTTTTTTTTCTAAAAATACAAAATAAGTCTTGCTTAAATTTATCCTACGATTGTTTCAAAACTGACCATTTAAATATATTTTCTCATGGCTTTTGATGTTTGTTACTGCTGTTGGTTTTGTACATTTTTGTTCAATAAAGTGAAAAAATAAAATAAAATAAAATAAGACAGTCCAAAAAACACAAGTTTTCATCGTAAGAGTCATAAGAAGATCTTTGTAAGTTTGAAATTGCTGCCTACTGTTACTCAGTCTAGCCAATCCATATGTAATCTATTGATACATTAGTTCTGATTTGTTTGTCAGATTAAATTTACCAAAACAATATTCTAATTTATTAAGTGGGTTTGTACATTTCAAATCACTGAATCCAGTTGGTCTAATCCAGTGGTTCTTAACCTTTTTTGAGGTACCGAACCCACCAGTTTCATATGTGCATTCACTGAACCCTTCTGTAGTGATAAATAAAAGGTGATGCCCCCTCCCCCCAAATTCAAGACATAGGGGTGACCCAACTAGAGTCTAGTTGGGTCACCCCATGATCACTAAGTCTTCTTAAAAGGTAGAGTATCTGAGAACAGTTCTTCAAAATAAAGTCAGTATTTTCAGCAAAGTTGAGCTGACTTCTCCAGGAACGATCCAAATTTGCCACAGTTTCAACAGGTTGGCCATCGAGAGAAACTGGAACCACTTTAAGGTCTTGTTGAGATCATTTCTTAAGAGAATGAAAAATGTATAATAAATAATAAAGACTTTGCGGTATTCTGATTTAGTAATGTAATTATATTAGTTGTGTTACTACCCCCACGCCACTAGAGGCAGTACCAACCCCGAAAAGATGCGACTAAGGAGCAGAGAAGTACACCGAAAACTACAGAATTTGGTAAAAACTGTGAGCTTTGCTGAAGACACAAGTTCAAATCCATGCTGAGAGTGGAGCTCATTCAATCAGTGCTCCTCCGCAGCGCTGATTGGCTAAGCAATGTAACGTGATCCTCTGCAGAAAGCGATGGCAAAGCGGGGCGTCATCACGACTTTACACAAGTGTCTTTACCTCCGCGGCAGAGGCTCCGCCGAACCCCTGAGACCGACTCATTGAACCCCTGGGGTTCGATCGAACCCAGGTTAAGAACCACTGATCTAATCCCTTTCATCACCACAGGTGTATAAACTCAATCATGCAGACTGATCTGTTAAAGCAGGGGAGTTCAAACTTTTTGTTATGTGGGCAAAACTCAGCAACAACTCAAGGATACTCAATGTTTTTCCTTTTAACTAAAACACCAAATGTTCTCCTGATAATTTTTTCTCTGCTCAACAACAACTAAGCATGAATTTTAATTCCACAAAGAAAATAGTCAGATTTTCTTTTGTATGAAAGGAATGTGTGAATCATTCAAAACTTCAAAAACGTTTCTCTGCTGAAAGAAAGGCAGCCACTACTACATTGTTTTGGGCCTGACTGAAACTGAAAATCTTTTCTCAGCAATAAAAACATGACTTCGGTCTCTCTTTATTTGAAAACTTTTTTAAGAGTTTTGTCCAAACTGATTTGGTGAGACAAACTGGTTTCATTCAGGGGTCACACTAAATCTGGTGCCGCAAATGGATGCCCCTGTATTAAATCCTATTGGATTGTGATAGGTTGTGTCTGGATTCTATGCCGTTGTAAGTGTTTGCATTTTTGTTTCCATTATGTTTGTTAAGATTTTTAGATTATTGCAAAGTAAGCTCACACATTCTTGGATCTCTCTGGTGGATCCTTGATGGATTTTTTTTTTTTAACTTCCTGGAGGAATAATCAATCAGTGGTGAAATGATATCTGGGTATCTCTTGCCATTTCTGAAAGTTTTGCAGTAAAAGGTTATTTTGCTTACTATTTAACCTGCGGAGGGATAAAATATGTAGCGTGTTGGACTAACAGACTGTTTGCTCAGCTAATAGCCTGGAAATAACAGTTAAAGATGGTGTGGAGGGCATTTCTGCAGACAATCTACTCCATGTTTCAGCAGATTTTACTGAATGCCTTTAAAACAAGCTGTTTGAAGTGATGGAGAGCTCTTAGTCCTCCTAACAACTCATCCACCTGTCTTTTGTTTGAGCTTTCAGAGGCTCAACACTGTAAACTCAACACTTTCAGGATAATTAAGAGATGCTGGCACACTGTTGCTAATTTTCTGGAGTAGCAACAAAGTCGATCTTTTTAAGGAGAAGCAAACTCTGCATTTGCAAATTTTGCTCAATGTTCATTTGGGTTCCAGCGCTCTGCATCTGTGACATGATGCTGACTGTTCCTTCCTCTCTGATAAACTTTTCAGAAACAGGAAGTTTAGCAAAAAAAAAAAAAAAAAAGAAAAGAAAGAAAGAAAAGCTGAAACTGACACAAACAAGACACTAACTGTATATAAAAATTAGGAGATTTTGTTGTATTTTTCACAAAGTATGTCCCAGAAATATCACCTCCTACATCCAGCCAGCCAGCCACTCATATTGGTAGGAAAATTTCAGGAAATTTGTCCAGTTAACAGCAGGCTAGAAGAAGAGTTTCACTAGGGAAGATCTGTTTTCTTTCATGTCAGCACAAACTGTAAGGAGGTGGGGGGATAAAGAGACCCTGAGTGCGTCTGAAACGAGCTGCGACTGTATTTCAGCTCCACTGACTGATGTGACGATATTCCCTCAGGTCCGTTGATTTGAATAGTGTGAATATTTATGTCCAAAGGTGTTTTCCTGCTGCTAATGTCCACACTGCTTAAGGAGACACTTATTGTCGGCTAGAAGTGGTTGTTCATTAACAGCAGCCGGTCCTGCCAGAGGAAGCATTAAGGTCTCCTCATTATTTAATCGTTCACTGTCTCACCCAGCAGCGGTGTGTGTGTGTGTGTGTGTGGTGATGGAGGATAGGGGCAGTCAGCGCCATGTTGGATTTAGCTCGTCAACCCACACTGTGTCAGGTTTATCTCATAAACGGTGATATGAATGCTTCTGACAGCCTCTACCTTTCAAATGATTTAAAACTGTCAGTTCACATTTTAAAAAGCTGAACAGAACATAAAACAAGACTAAAAGTTTGATATTTGATATCCTCAACATTTCATAAAAATGAATTAGTTTAGAGAGCCCTTTAAGATGTATAAGTACCATATTTCCATATGCTGTGTGTAAAGAAAATATTTCTTTTTTATCACTGTGTGTCATTAAAATAAGGTCAACCTTTACCGTCTGTTAGCATAACTAAATTACAGTGGACCTCCACATTTGTGAATTTTTCTGAAGAACTCGATTGCGAAACATTTGCCTGTTCACAGTTTTTTTTTTTTTGTAGACCATATGTGAGATATTTAAAAAAATGAAGCTTGGGAAGCTGAAATACCAAAGTGCAAAGTTACTTGACACGCTATTGGCTGCTAAGCATCCAATCCAGGACTGCCATTCATTTTCCTTTGTGCTGACTGGCTGAATCCCCAGGACCAGAGAACACAGCGAACACCTGGATGAACTATGTTTCTACTTGAAAATTTCAAAGTAACGAGATAATTCTTTTTATTACATTCACATTCAAAAGTTTACATTTATTAAAATCCACCCATCCATTATCCTACACCCTTATCTCTAGCAGGGTTGTGAGGGCTGCTGGTGTCTATCTCCAGGGGTCAACGGGTGAGAGGCGGGGTCAGCATGGACAATTCACATTGCAGGGCATTTATTAAAATCCAGTTAAGGATCACAGTGTCATATGCAACATTTACCCTGATAAGATTGTAAATGGGGGTAAAGCTAACATGACGTAGCTTTATGTCATAATATAGTTCCCTCAAGAAAACCTGGTTGTTTTGATTCTTTCATGCATGTTTAAGTAATCCTTGAATCTCCCGAGGAATCCATTCCTAAACACTTGCTCTTTCTCATTCCACAAAGCTTCTCTTCGCAGCTGCGGCCTTTAAATCAGGTTTTTATTCCTTCCTCACTCAGCTCCTTATGGCAGCAGCAGCAATTAGAAAACAAGGTCATCATAGTACCTACATCTCAGTCCATTGCTCCTATGAACCGTGGTAAACTGCATAACGGAATAACATTATTGTGATGACTTGCTGAAGCCAAAGTGTCAGAAAAAACAGAAGCTTCTTAAAGAGACAGAGGCCCAATTTCACAGAGTCAAATTGCAAAGTCAAATTTATTGTAAAATATCTTTGAAATATACAGCATTTTTATGCCAACTGAAGGTAACATAGTTACCTGATTGCGCTACACAATGGCACTATGTGCCTGGAAAACACACAATAGGCCCCCCTTAAAACTACCTTCCTGTTTGGGACACATGGCACCATGGAGTGTCATTTCTTGCATGGTAGTAAGAAATGATACCCGCCCCCCCCATCCCCTGGGAAACATTCGCGCCCAATTGTTTACACTGCAACAGGTGTAGACAGTTTTAATAAAGATGAACGCTAAAGCTCATGGTGACCAACGGATATCAAAATATCTCTTGACCTTGCAAACATGGATTACAGTTGATGTCTGTCACAGCAGGAGGCGACTGTGCCCAGAATGCCCTGCACGTCTATCTGGCCAGTAAGCCGGGCCACAGTTTCTGCCCCCCACTCAGCCCAGAGCGGCATGTATCCATCTCTGGCGCGGATTATACCATACACACATGGTGGTGTGTGGGTGTCCGGAGAAGTGCTAGACAGTGATGTTTCAGGTTTCAAGGTTCAGCTGGAATTCTCCAGCAGTCCTGGTGCAAGAGAGTCTTATATTCCCTGGAGACACAGATGGACAGGAAGCGCTAAGGACCCCAGATCCCAGATTGGTCATAAACACCTCATGTTTGTTCTCTTATTCCAGCTTTTGTCTTTTTGTATGTCTCCAAGGAGCTACTATGGTACCACCCTGTAGTCCATTACTGTAATTCCTCACAGGATCCTGACAGATATCTGGCACTTCCTATCATATGTCGATAGCAGGTCTGGTCCATTAATCGAACCAACTGCTTTACAAGACCCTTCAGGATAGTCTGGGCCAGGAACCCCACTCAGGAAGGAGCTGACTCCAAATTAATCCACTGACGATCAAGACACCATTGTCACATATAGTTCATAATGAAAAAAATCCTACTTCTGCTTGCATATTGATCTGTGAGAGGTGCTGACAATGCACAAACATCTGTACCACACTCAGACTTGTGTTTGCAGACTTCATCCTGGCCACCACACAATGAAAAAAAAAACTTTTTCACTAAAGAGTGACTCTCTGGATAACCAGGATTTTTCCCCTCTTGGGGGCCACTGGCACTAACCTAGCTGTTTTCTGTATTTCAGAATAATACGTCTTCTGTTGGACTTAATACAAAAAATACTTTATAAACACACGTCTAGGATATATATCCATAACTCATTGGCATGATAATATTTGGAAAACAGAGTAGTGCTTTAAAAGACCCTGACCAACATGGCGGCGGCATTGACCTGTTATTTAAAATGAGTCCCAGCAACCACCGCGCAGGCGCGAATAGAATCACGTGATTTATTTAAAGTGGGAGTGTAAAGATGGCAGCCAATGTCAGCAAATTAAACATGGCTCGATTAAGAAGAAGTTCAGTGTTTTCAGTGTTCCAGTTAGATCTCCTCCGTGAATTACTCTGCGTCCTGGTGGCTTTTTGTGTTCTGACGCAGCAGTCGCTGGCAGACCAGCAGGAGTTTTTCGAGGACTTTCTGAAGCGGGAGTATTCTCTGGTGAAACCGTATCGAGGTAAGTTTACTGTCAGGCTGGCAGCGCTAGCGAGCACGGTGGCTGACAGCTTAAAACCGCTTCAAACTTATTAATAAGAACCAACAATAGTGCACATCCTCCCGACAACTCAGGGTTGAGCTCCTTTGTTAACTAGCTTGTCGACTCGCCATATTAGCTGCAGTGGATAATAATTAACTAAGAGGAACTTTGCTCTCCTAACTAAATGGCAGCGCTTGTTGAGGGCAGAGCTGGTATTAAATCTCGGCAGACGGAACCAAACGGAAACCAGTAAAGTCAGTGCAGTTTTCACATTCTCCACAGGCGGATGTAGTTTGATTTGGTTTAGGTTGAGCTCACTGATCGGTGCTTTGGATGTTTCATTTAAAGGGTGTTAACATTGGTTTTTCGTTTTGATGTTTAATCAGTTGACTCCTTGTCGGAGTCAGCTAATTTCACATCGATTGGTTCTGATCGTCAAATACTGAAGATTTTTTTTCTATTCTCCAAAAGAAATGAAAAGTGTACAATTCAATGTACTCTAACTATGTGATTACGTTCTGTCTTCATAATGAGGTAATCAGGTAACTGACCTGTAATATTCAGCCAAAAGGCCCTTTATTCTGCAGCTTGAAGTTAGGATGCTGGACTTGAGGCCCCCTGATTGTTGAAGCATTTGGAGTGCAGATGGCAGCTTTCAGACTTGCACATGATAACGCAAATATGTAAATGTATGAGTCAGAAGCACTTGTGATCGGGATCCATACAAGAGCTTGAAATCGTTGAAAATGCTTGAATTTCAATGAGGTGCTCTCAGTTTGGAAAGTGCTTGACATTCAGACTGCACAGTTTTGTAATAAAGTGCAATCTAACATATAATTAAATATATACATTTGGAAAGTGTTATTTACAGTTGAAGTAAGATATATAAGACACACTTTTTTTCTTGGTGTTTGAAGTGAAATCAGAACCAACTTCTGTTGTTTTAGCTCAGATAGAATGACCACAATTATTTTTATTTATAAATGACACAAAACGTGATTTTTTTTTATTTTTTTTATTTTTTTTAGGGATTTTTATTGTAACTTTCTTTGTGTTTAAGCATGAATTTCAACAGGAAGGTAATTTACCTTAACATGATTTGCTTGGATTGTTAAAATGTAACAAATATTCATTATTCCTAGTGGTTCAGTTACTGTGTTGATCTGTGTTAAAATTAAAGTTAACTTATGTTTTATTTTGTTATACATGTTATTGAAATTGTTTTTTTTTGTTGTTGTTGTTAAATTAGTGTTTTGTTCTCTTACCAGTCAGGTGTATAAGTGGTGTGTGTGAGACATTTTTGAAAACACAAAACTTTGTTCTATTTTAGTTTACCTTTTTCCTGCCATAGTATGTATAATATTATCACATTATTAATAACAGAAATAAATTGTATCACATAACATTTCTTTTAGTTAATTTTAATTGTTTTTATCTCTAAGGTAACCTTTACTGTGGGAAAAGTGAAGGATGAACTCACTTGGGTTTAGTAAAAATCAGATATTTGTTATATTTGTTAGGGATGTGATGCATGAAAGATGATGACCTTGGAACTGCCGTTCTCGTTCAAATATCCTACTGTACACACTTCTAAAAAATATTTGATATAATGCTTAAAAAAAAAAAAGAGTGAGAATTAAGGGTGCAGCTCCAGTTGAAAGGTGACCTGTCCTGTTTCTGCAGGACTGGGCTTCTCCAGCTCCTCCCAGTGGGATCTGATGGGAACGGCCATGGTGACCCCTGACCATGTGAGGCTGACCCCAGACCAGCAGAGCAGACAGGGAGCGGTGTGGAGCCGGATCGTAAGTCTGCAGCTGCATCACATGCTTCCATGTTACCCAACCACTTCCTGCTTGATTCTGTCACAGCTGCTCACAAACGATGCCACCACAATATGCTGCTACACATGTAGTTTCACTGTAGCAAACCTTCCCCAGTGTCGGTTTTGATGTGTACGTCAGTGTCATGTTCTCCTCTGTTGCTCTTCATTTTTTGCGGTGCAGCCGTTCGTCTTGAGGGATTGGGAACTTAGAGTTCACTTTAAAATCCATGGCATCGGGAAGAAAAACCTAAACGGAGATGGAATTGCCATCTGGCTGACCAGAGATCGCATGCAGAATGGTAAGCTGGCAACAATGATATAGATGAGTACTGAAGAAACTCCTTTGATTTCATGTTTTTATGCTCAGTACTTTGCAGACACAGTCAAAGCTGTAAGGCATCAAAAACTGACTGGATGAAGAAAATTTAATCCTAATGCAAAAATACTTTATTGATCCCAAAAGAAAATTAAATTAAAGGAAATTAAATGGATGAAGGCAGAGGAGCTCATCAGTCCTCCTGAATGCTACATCTATCCTACATCTATCCTACCTCTGCTGGATGTTTTTTCCTGTTAAAGGAGAGTTTTTCCTCTCTACTGTCGCCCCCTGCTGGTCCAGGAGCGGTGTATGCTGCGGGTCAATAACTTCATGTGATCTGCTGGGTTTCCTTGCATAGAAAAGTTTGAAACTACTTTGACTAATGAGTCTGCTGTAGCTGGGGTCATCTAGAATGTATATCTGATTGAAGTGAAATGACTTTTTTTTTTTTTTTTTTTTTGCAAATTGCCTTAAGAGGACATTTATTCTGAATTGGCTCTATAGAAATAAACTGAACTGAATTGAATTTCTGTGTTCCTCCCTCACCACGCTCTCTGCTCCGCCTCAACGTCTCCAGGTCCTGTTTTCGGCAACATGAACCAGTTTGTTGGACTTGGAATATTTGTGGACACTTACCCAAACACAGATAAGACCCACGATGTGAGTAAAACCTCCCACATCTCTCTGAACCCTGTTCTCAGCCTGATGTTTTCAGTTTAAATGATCAAGTCAGAATAGTTGTTGTTGACAATAATTTCTTGTAGCTCTGGGATTCAGTGTTTTGTTAATTATAAATGGTTTATTACTCATTTAATTGGTTTTAGTTGTATCAGTTGGTAACAGTGGCAACAGCAGCCATCGAGGCTTTTTTTTTTTTTACTTTCCTGTGGAGGCATAATGTGAATTCAGCCGCATGGGATGAGTTTCCAGCATGATGTCCTATTCAAAGTCCCACTCAGGTGGAATTGGTGCAGACTTTGGCTGATTTGGAGCCGTTCTGGTGTTCCTGCTGCAGAGCTCAAACTGGAACTGAAAGTCACAAACTCTGACATGCTGAAGTCACAGAGTGTTTGGGATGATGAGAATGAATTCTAAAAGAAAAAAAAGTGGATAATTCTGATCAGAAACACAACTTTGAACTCTAATATGATAATTAGATGTTTCCTTGTTTGTGGATCTCTGTTCAGTGCATCATCTGAAAACTGAACCAGCTGAGGTGGAAACCGAAATGTAACCTTTGTGCTGGAGCTTCTGTGTTGGAAAACTAATGCTGCACATCAACTCAGTGTAAAACAGGGTGGTGGCAGTATCCTTCTGTGGGGATGCTTTTCCTCAGACAAAACAGGAAATCTGCTCAGTAGGTCAGAAAATGGATCTAGGGAGTACAACAGAACTCTGACAGCAAACCAGAAGTTGCTGAAGTCTTGACTTCACTTTCCACCAGGGAAACGCACTCGTGTTAGAATGGCCTAGTCAAAGTCCAGTTGAGAAACTGTGGAAATACCTGAAGAAACTGTAGCTAGAGCAAAAGGTGTTTCTGCAGTGCTTTGATTGAGGGAGCTGAATACCAGAGCACTCCACACTTTTTAGATTTGTTAAAAAATAAAAATAAAATAAATAAGCCCACATGTCTTGTTTTTGTTCTGCTTCTCATTCTTTTTAAGACACTCTGATTCAGATGTGTTTTGCTGAACATGCAGACAGGTGTAGGCGGAGCTTAGTTAGCATGCTAACCTGCTGCAGCGTAACGTCTCCCCGTCTCTGCTGGGGCTCAGCGGCGCTCTCTGTGAGTGAGGCAGCTCCAGCAGAGACCGGAAGTGAGTCGGCGTCTCTGCAGGACTGGAAACTGACCTGCTGCTCAGACACAACCCAACAACATGGCTGCCATCGCTCCGGGGTCCTGCGGATGACCCTGGGTGAGACGAGCTCCTCTCTCGGGGAGATTTTAACTCCCGTTGGCTCCTCTGTTGCAGAGGACCTTTCCGTACGTCTCAGTGATGCTGGGAAACGGAACCCTGACGTACGACCACGACCGTGACGGGCGGACCACCGAGCTCGGAGGATGCACAGCCATGACGCGCAATTCCATTTATGACACCTTCCTGCTGGTCAGATACTCCAAAAACAAGTTGACGGTATGGCAACGGTTTTTTAATCTAGTGGAACTAGGGAGAAACTGCTCATCTGAACACCATGAAAGAGTTGATGCATGTTTAGAGCTGTTCTGTGGAAGGGGGGATTCAGCTACTAACTTTAAGTCATATGAAATCTTACATAGGGGGTTTCAGAGTGCAGCCCAGGGGCCAGTTTTGGCCCGTGAAATGATTTCGAGTGGCCTTCCACTGCAGTTCCTGAGAAACTAACTTGACAACATCATTTTTTGTCTTTAGCAGCTAAAGCATAACATGAATTCAGTGTTTCTAGGGTCTTGTTGCCCGTGACTTATTTTAACTTAAATTGTTTGGATGCCACCGATGTAAAACAAAATGACTTTGACTTTCCTCTGCTGTAAATCCATAAATAAACGCCTAGTGTATCAAACTGCTGATGTGTTCCTCTGTGTGTCTGCAGCTCATGGTGGATGTGGATGGGAAACAGGAATGGAGAGACTGTGCTGAAGTCAGTGGGCTGAGGCTTCCCACTGGATACTACCTGGGTGCCTCCTCTGCTACTGGAGATCTATCAGGTGTTTAGCATTCAAACGGTCTACAGCAGGTTGTCCAAAGTGCAGCCCAGACACACAAAATCTAAGTATTTTTGGTCTGGGTTCTAGTGCAAATATCTTAGTATACTTTGAAATAAGAAAAATCTAACTAGCAAGTAGCTTTACAGCAAGATATAGGAGCTAGTTTTATGTGAATACATCTTTAATACTGCTTACATAAAAGCAGTAGTTCTGCTGGCAGATTTTTAAATTTTAATTATGGCCTTTGTAAATTTATTTGGAAATGTATTTCTAAATGCTATTGCTTGGAGGAAAGTATATCTGTTGATATCCAGACATAGAGATGAAGAAACGCGCACTGAGAACAGAACTTCTAAGATTTCTATCTTATTTAAAAATCTATATAAGACATTGCTATGTTCTATACTGTCACATGTAACATAAGGGTATATTGAAGAATAGCATAATGAAGTGGGAATTAAAAAAAAACTGTAAAGTTCTCACTCCTTTTCAGACAAGTACGGTAGATAAATCTTATGTTGCAAAACATAAGATTACAAGAATACATATACACATGTATATGCATTTTTTTTTTTGTTCAAAATAGATGAAGTAAAGAAATCTCGCTAAGTCTCATATTCTAATGTTGCCCACCGGCTTGTCGCACAGATAACCATGACATCATCTCAATGAAAGTGTACCAGCTGACTGTAGAGAGGACTTCAGAGGAAGAGGAGGAGGAAGAGGTGATCACCGTCCCTCGGGTGGACGACATGTACCAGTTTCAAGGTAGAAACATTTCTATCGCGTGGCTGAAAATGGTCCTTCAAAGCTGAGGCTTCATGGTAGTTTCCTGTTGGGCTTCCCAGTGGACGTGGAGGAGGAGGGGATGAGTGGGCTGCAGCTGTTCTTCACCCTGCTGTTCTCCATCCTGGGCCTGTCCGTGCTGGCCGTGGTGGGCATGGTGCTCTACGGCCGCTGGAAGGAAAACAAGCGCAAACGCTTCTACTGAGAGAGGTGCTGCTTCTCAGAACACAGGTCCTCGGTGCACATTAGATCAACTGGAGACCGCTGTGCTGTGACTGGAACTCAGACCGATGGCCTTCTGGGTCGAATGTGGAGAGAACATGAGCGGGATGGACAGATAAATCAGGTGGATAGTGTTTTTATATATTTTTTTTTAAGTTCTCTGGAGGATGTGGAGATCTCAGCAGGTTATCTGCTGAGTGAGGCTCTGTCCTCACCAACAGGAGGCGACAAAAGAATCAAGTTTCTGGAATCAAATTGCTGCGTGGACTTCACTGACATCATGATAACAGGAGTTTCCCCACCTCTGGGGGATGCTTTTCAGTCACTTCACAGGTTGCACCTGTAAACAAAGTAAAGAAATAAAACTCCTGCATTATAACAAAATACATTTGGGAAGCTGCTCCAGTTGCAGTCCTGTTAAAGTAGGTATTGTCTACCTGCAGCTGTTGTCACTGTTATTTGGTGTCTGAAACTCCAAGTGAAGACTAATCTAACAGCACCAACAGCAGAGCAGACTTTTACAGTCTTAAAAGAACAATATAACAATAACATCTGGGTTTATCTAAATGGACATGCCAACAAATGTTTACCTACTGCCTGCGTTTTTAATCAGGTAGCATCTTTACATCCTCTGTTCTCACTGCCAACAGGAAACTCATTGGTGAAGCCAGGTCATGAAAAAAATCTGAACTATCCCTTTAAGTTCCTTTGTTCTGTTATGAGTGTA
>NW_006801131.1:19805-26938 GCF_000485575.1 Poecilia formosa | reverse complement strand
AATCACTGCGCATTAATATTTTCTTTTGTATTTATTTTTATTCCTTCTGTGCGTCTTTGGGAGAGACTCTGTGACAGCAGCGACAGAAACATGAACAGTGCATGGAGATGCGCATTTTGTTGCTGGAAAAACAGAAATGTCGTCAAGCCCAATTGTTATATGGTGAATTTACAATGATTAATAACAGCTATCTAACACTTAAATGCTGTTATTATTAAACTTACCTTTTATTATATCCTTAAGATTATGAGAATGCGGGAATTTTTCAGCTTGGTTCCCAAGGCAAAATCACACCGGAAGTAAAGATACCCAGTTTTGAGTTATGGCGGCCATTGTCTGACGTCACTGTGAAAAGGGTCTATTGGGGAAGTTGTATCCTGATGACGTGCCTCTCCTCATTTGCATTTATTTTTTTCTAAGTTTTGCGGGGAAATAGAATGTGATAAATAAGAAAATAAGGAAATACTAAATGAATAAGGGAAATTGGAAAATGGGAAAATAAAATTTTTTTCAAACAAATGTTGAATGAAAAATAGTTAAAAGAAAAATGGGTAAATAAAAAAGGGATATATGAGAAATTGATTAATAAACTGGGAAATAGAAAATTGGGTTAATGGAAAAAGGAAATTGAAAAATGTTTAAATTAAAAAAATAGATTAATGAAAAATGGGTAAATAGATAAAGGGATACATGAAAAATGGACAAATGAAAAATAGATAAATGAAAAAGAGAAATTTGGAAATTGATATGAAAAATAAATAAATGAAAAATTGGTTTAATGAAAAAGCTACTGTTCCGTTTTTTTTTGACAGGGTTGGGTGTTGGTGGCTGCTCGGTTGATATTGTACATCTTCATCAGCATTTGTGAAAACATGGACATTACTGATGTAAAATAATATTGTCAGAGAAAAAAACGTTCTTCTAACCTTGCAAATATTTTGCCATTAAAAATTCTTGAAAACTGCAGCACTTGAGATTGTGATAACTCTGTGATGAAAAAAAACAAACAAAAAAAAAAGAACAAGCTGCAACATGTTGTTCTGATGTCAGAGGACGTGACCAAAGTCTACAGTCGCTTTGTCAGTCCTGGACTCATTTAATTTCCATTGAGCTCNAATGAAAAATTGGTTTAATGAAAAAGCTAAATTATTTATTTAACAAATGTTTTATTTATTTCACTCATTTTCTTCATTTTTTGATTTATTTTACTCATTTTTTATTTATTTCACCCATTTAATTTTGGCTGAAATGGCTCTCCATAACAATCTGGTTCATATAAAGATGGACGATGCGGACAATGACACTGTTGTTCCGTTTTTCGATAGGATTGGGTGTTGGTGGCTGCTGGGTTGATATTGCACATCTTCATCAGCATTTGTGAAAACATGGACATTAAATTAATATTGTCAGAGAAAAAAACATTCTTCTAAACTTGCAAACATTTTGCCATTAAAAAATTCTTGAAAACTGCAGCGCTTGAGATTGTGATAACTCTGCGATGAAAAAAAAAAACAAAAACAAAAAAAAAACAAGCTGCAACATGTTGTTCTGATGTCAGAGGACGTGACCTAAGTCTACAGTCGCTTTGTCAGTCCTGGACTCATTTAATTTCCATTGAGCTCATTGTGATATGACATATTTCTGTTAACCAATAGATAGTGACTTCACTTCAAAGTTTGAATGCTATAACTTGACTTGTCCGAACATACTGTACCTGTTGTCATTGCAGCCAAACCTCAACCTGAGTCTCATTCAGCCGCAAAGTATTTCTACTAAAGGCATTTGGTGTGTCATTGTGGATGATATTGAAACAGGAGGTCCACTCTAAAATTGACGCCATGCTGTATAGAGACATTAGCGATTCTAGTGGAGTTACATTAAAACACGTTAAGATATTTCCTTTCAGTTTGGGGATTTCGGTTGCAATTTTCTTCCAGAACTTTTCAAATAGTGACACATGCAAATCATTTGTACATGTATGCCGTTTTTTATCTGATGGATACTTTAGGAATCAATCCAGATGTAGTCATGGATACAATTCTCATCCTTAGGTCTTCACTAAGTTTCCTGGGCTTTCCTGATAGTCCAACTTTTGGCCAGTCTATCTCATTGGAGAAAACAGTCTACACATTAGAAGGTTTCATCATGGTGTCAAACCACAAGTTTAAAAAAAACTATTAGAATTGATGAGAACAAAACAAAATGGTATTTGTTGATGGTTATTTTCTGCCTGTAAGTGACCTTCCTCCCATGCTTGGTGTCACTGATCTGGTCATTGATCCAAGCAGCCTTTCTAAGCCTTTTCAAAAATAATGACCTAGCTCTTCAATTCATGGCTGTATGAAGGAAACCGAATCTGCATTTCATGGTAAATGTTGCTTCTCTGGTTGTTAATCTTTAATATGACTTGAGGCAGTTGCCCGTCACTACTCGGTGATAGCAGCATCCTGCTGAATGATGCATGCTGGGAACAGTGACCAGCGACCTGCAGGGGAGCAACAGCTTTGTCTTTGTCTCCAGAGAGTTCAAGGTTGTGAGAGATTCTGAATAAAACAGGGAGCTGATTCTTCACGTTAAGGACTTTATGTGTTCATATACATTTAAAAAAAAAAATTTTTTTCCTTCAGCTTGAATCCAGAATGCATCATGAATGTGAGCACATACGTCGGCAGTATGAGGATTGTATTTAGTCTCATGCATTTAAGTCGTACACCGATCTCATCTCCGCCTTATCTATTCAGTATAACATATTTATGAATGAGGAGGGAAGAAATATATTTATTTTAGGAGTTTACTAATAAAGCAGCCAAGGCATTAGTCACTGACACTGAAGGATAACTGCCTGTCCAGCAGCTCTCCAGGTATGACTATGTAATGCTAAGGAGGTTGCCGGTACCTTGAAAACAGACACTGTTGATCAGTCAAACACCGCTCTTCTACCCGAGGTGTTGGCTTGACCTGTTCAAGCATTACTACTGGTTGACTTTGTTTTAAAAGATTTATGGTCAATTTAAAAATCAGTTAAAATTGCAACATAAAAGATAACTTGAATAAAAACAAATTAAACGCAGTTTTTAGATGAAGAAAAAAAGTCTGTGCTAATCATTGTGTGAAAAAGTAATTGCCTCCTTGTTAAATATTGAATTAACTTTAACCACATTTTTAGTCCGGTTTCACCAAGACCAAATCTTACTGGGCACAATAGTGCAGTCAAGAAATCCCTTCAATAGAACCAGTCTAACAGGATGAAGCAGGCTAAAAGCAACACATCACATCCTGGTCAACAGTAGTTTAAAAAGAGATAATAAACAGTCCTGGAAAGGGTTACAAAGTCACTTCTAATGCTTTAAAAATGTCCACAAACCACAATGACAAATGTTATCCACTAATGGAGAAAAGTTGGAACAGTGGTGAATCTAGTCTGAAGTGGACGACCTCCGAAAACAACTCCAAGATCGCATCATTGCCTCACCAAAAATGTCACATGACATCTAAAGCACGCTCATCGCCTCGGTTAAGGTACTGTAAGGTCACTGAGCAATCACAGCCTCCAAGGTCAAAACCACTGGTGAGCTGAACAAAAACACATATTGAACTTTTTGGAAGGTGTGTCCTTTATATCCTGTGTAAAATCAACACAGCGATTCAAAAAACGGATGTCACGCCTACAGGAAAATAAACCTGCTGCTGGTGGTGTGAGGTTCTTTTGCTGCTTTGCTGCTCTAGGACCAAGTAGACGATTAACTAAAAACTACTGTATTTTCCAGATTATAGAGTGCACCTCACTACAAGCCGCACCTACAAAGAAAGAAAGAAAGAAAGAAGGAAGGAAAAGCATAGACGTCTTTGGAGAGTTGCAAGAGCAAATCTGATTTGTTACTCCTGTGTACAAACTTTTATAGTAAAGGCGCATTCTTGTCTTTAATATATTCAAATAAGGCGTTATCTTTTCTCATCCAACCAGGAGCTGTCTTGGACCATCTTTAAAGTCAGAAACTCCCTGCAATTTGCTTTCAAGATCAAACATCAGTTGTCTCCTTTATCTAAACAAAGTGGAAGCGGAGCTTCTCCTCCACTGCCCTGAACTCCTGCTGTTTTATGGCTTTTCACAGATCAGTGTGAAAGCTGGAACTTCTCCTGATTGTTTCCCACACTGAGAAAGGGCAGTTCAAAAGATCTTAGCAAACAATCTGCTGTAACTACAGGTAACATAAAGGTCAATAGGGCAGAATAAGTTATTAATCTGAAAACTATAATTAGGCTATTTAAATCAAGACATGTTGCTAAGTTTTAAAACTAGCATATTTTAAATTTATTTTCTTAACACCTTCAACTTAAAAGCTGCACCATATGAACTTCTTTGTGTTGTTTCCATGATGAGGGGTTATGAGTTTGAAAACATCTGGGAAAAAGAAAGTTAGCATCTGTGGCCTGCATTTTGAGATGTTGAGTTTGGACAGACTTCGTCTTCATCGCTGGGACTGTGTGGGATCACTGTGTCACAGAAAATCCATCATGGGAAAAGCAGCAATGTCTCTTTTTACCAGGATATTCTCTGTTTACCAGGATAGCAATGTCTCTGTTTACCAGGTAGAAGAATTGGCTGATATGTAATCGCATATCATCACCTTCCTAAAATAATGACCAAACAAAATTTTTACCAAAACCGATTTTTTTTGTCTTTGCCTAAAAACATATTTTGCATTAAAAGAAGTGATTTATTTTCTTTTTGTCAAAATTACTTTTGCATTTTCCAGAATCTTTGATAAACTCTGGACATTTATGCAGAGAATACAAAAAGGCTTTTTTATTTCCGTTTTGGTGAATAATAATTTTGTTTAAGGCCAAAGATTTGTCATTTTCTACAATCAAACCTATAAACAAATAGAAATTAAACTGTAAATCTTTATGAGAAATAACTTGCATGTTGCGAAAATGATTGTTTTAAATAAATTTTTAAATTGATAGTGCTGTGACCGCCCGTTCACCCTCTCACTCAAAACTGTCTATTAAGACCTCCAAAACTGCATCCCACCCACTTACTGTATATCTGTTCATCACGGAATAAGGGCCTATCTGCAGTGGACCGCAGGGTACTTAAGGCTATCTGCAGTTAATTCAAGATACGTGGAATTGAAGAGAGATATGACATGAGTGGAAAGAAGAAGGGGAAGAACAGAAGCAAAGGGTAAAAGTCAAGAGAAAAACAGCAGGAAAAAGAAAAACGAGGCAGACAGATGGAGATGGAAAGAGAGAGAGAAAGACATCTTAGAAAAGCTTTCAGATAAATGTAGAAATGATAAATAGAACCACAGAAGGACAGAAATGTATATAGTGAGGGCAGGGATGTGTGTGACTCAAGTGTGTGTGCTTGTTTGTACCAATTTTGCGTGCGTGTGTGACTTTCAGGTGCAGTCCTTGGCACACGGATGCCCCTCCATTATCTGCCTGTCTTCGTCCGCTCAACCTACTCTGCCTCGGGCAATTCTCTACTTTAAAGAGCTGTCCAAAGAATACACACACACGCACAAAAGCTTTTCCTCTCTCCATGTTCCAGAGGGGCAGTGTGGTTTGGCATGGAAGTTGCTGGCTAACAGCTTGCAGGAGTAAGGTGACATTTCTCTGTATTCACAACCTTGTGTGTGTGCGTGGCTTTGTATGTGTGTTTTGTGTGCATAGAACCAGCAGGTCCATCTCTAGAAGTTTCTATGTTTAGATTGTTCTGTCCAAGTTTGGAGGTTCATCTTTGATTCTTCACTTTGGGTGTGCTTGAAGTAACAGAAGAAGATGATTTTTTCCAAAGGTGGCAGCAACAGTGACATCATAAAAGCTAACTAGACTAGCACCAAATGCCATATGAGCCAAAAAGCTCTTATTGTGGTGGTAGAAAAAAAAATTAAACTACAAAAATAAACTCATTACAGTAATTATTTCTACACATTTTTTGTGACAGAAAACATGCATCATAAAATGTTTAAAATTGATTAAAACTGAATTTTTAATCAATGGTTTATAGCTGCATAAAAGTCTTGCAACTTTTCTATCTTGTTTCTGTGCTGCAGTGTTAACACTAGCTTGTACAGGAACTTGAAAATTGAATTGGACCTCTTAATTTAACTTTTATTTGAATCTTATATTGACGCTTTAAATAGCTTTGTGTCCAAGAAGTTGATAACTCAAGCGCAGAAAAAAATTCCTACTGCGCAGAATTCCTACTGTTCTATTTGTGCTACTAGGTGTGCTACAGTGTAAAGTAGCGTGGTCAAGGATCACCAAGGTGAACAAAAAAACAGCATCAGCCAATGGTTCCAGATTCTTCTTATGACTTTTATTTGTTCCGTTTGACTCTGACAACCCTCCTGAGCTTCCAAGAACTCACTGTTTTTTATAGCCAATTAGCAACACACCTGCACTTGAGTGGACCAAGCCACAATTAAACGGGTCAAAAAAACTAAACAAAATATAAACAAAGAAACAAGAATAAAAGGTAACACTTTACTTGAAGGGGTGTGAATAAGACTGTCATGACACTGTCATAAACATGACATAACACCTGTCATGAACATCAATAAGTCTTCATGAATATTTATGACTGTTGTCAAAGTGTCATTCAGTAAATCATGACACTTTTAATACAAAGTTGACATTATTCAAAATGACTTTGTTATGACAACTTGACAATCTAGACAAAATGTCTTCGTTATGATAACTTGTTATTTACCAAGAAATCATGATCTGACATAAATTTGTCATAATAGTAGTCATAATGATTTAATTATTACACTAGCAAAAGCTTTAACAAAACAATGATTAATATTTCCACTCCCTGAAATAAAGGAAAACAAGTAGGGCAAGCAATAAAGATTTCATTAAGCTTATTACACTGTCAAACGATTTAATAACAGACTCGTTAACTATTTCTTTTAGATCAACTAAAGTGGAACAAATAGCACCAGTTATGAATATGTCATTAAGTGTTATTACAGTGTCATTAATATCTCTTACCTCAAGTAAAGTGGAACAAGTAGCAACAGTTATGAAAATGTCATTAAGTGTTATTACAGTGTCATTAATATCTCTTACCTCAAGTAAAGTGGAACAAGTAGCAACAGTTATGAAAATGTCATTAAGTG
>NW_006801131.1:15912-18940 GCF_000485575.1 Poecilia formosa | reverse complement strand
CTTTCTGTAATGCTCTGAAAACAGGAGATCTTCTTCTTGTTTTCATTTCCCGGAAGCAGCTCTTTGAAGGTGTCCAGAAATGCTCAGAAATTACAGCTGTTCTTGCAATAGTTAATCATGGTGAAAGCCTTTTCATGAATTCAAACTTGGTGAATCTCTTCTGGACATTCTCATGACTCAATTCATTGTGGTCACTTAAAAAAAGAACAGAAACAAAAAACAATGTCATCATATTCCAGCATTTATTTAAATACCATTCCAAAAATGTCCCTTGCTGCACACTGTCAGAATGGTAGACTGGCAGACAAATGTCTAGTTAACATGACTGGTTGTTATAAAGTGCAATACAATTATTTCTTAAGACAAGTAGCATAATAAATAAAGCTGAAAAAAAATTATTCTGATAAAATATTTGTCTGGCAGAAGTTCAGACAGACTGCCACTGTTGTTATTCAGAATGCATCATTTAATGTATAGTTTTAGGCACGTGAGTGTATCTTTTTACTTAATGAGCATTCTAAATTATTTCTAACCAGATACTCTGACTTATGGTTGTTTGCAAGAAGCTTATTAATAAATAAGTAGATTTAACACCAGTTTTTGGTTGTCTAAAACGTAAGTTATTAACTCAACTGGTGAATGTTGATTCTGCTCCCCCTTCCGCACTTACCTGGCCCTTCCCACCCCACTTCACATGGTGAAAATATTAATACAAAAACGACTTACCTAATTTTCTTGGGGAATATTTAATCTGCTTCTTTCTCTTTGGTCAAACAGGAACTTCTTTCTCTGGTGGCTGGTCCTTATTATCATCCTCCACACTCGTAGCATGACTTCATTAGCCAACTTTGTCCCCCCCACACCATAAGTCCTTAGGCTAACATGGGTCTTTATGTGGCTAAAGTTTCCAAAGCAAAGAACACAAGCATTGTGTCACATCAGCCAAGTTGCTAAATGATGCACATAAAGGATAACTTTGACTAACATATTAGCTTTTAATTTGCCAGATTAAAATTGGAGGAAAAAAAACAATTTGCCTGTCTTTAAAATATGTTTAATATTAAGGGCTAACGTTACAGTAATGGAGTTTAATAACTTTAGCTAACATTAACTTCCATCCATCCATCCATCCATTTTCTTTACACCCTTGTCCCTTAGTGGGGTCAGGAGGGTTGCTGGTGCCTATCTCCAGCTATCGTTCCGGGCGAGAGGCGGGGTACACCCTGGACAGGTCGCCAGTCTGTCGCAGCTAACATTAACTTACAGCAAGGTAAGATTGGCTTGAATTACTCATAGCTAACATTACAAAAAAAGAGAACATAGTCAATGTTATTTTCTCAAAGAAAATGTAAAGTTAATAAGACACATACCTCATTTGAATTAGGTGTCAAACTTCTGCTTCTTTTTAAACAGGAAGTCTGACCATTATAAATTGTGTTAGGTTGGCCCCACATTCAAGTACACCTCACTGCAGCAAACAGAAAGGGGCTGGGACGGACCATTGTCAGTCTCATACCTTATTTGGAAATGGGACCATTGCAATCCGGAAGCGAAGGGGACGCTATTTCCTGTATTATCCGCGGTCTCCCGTTTTTATTTTCTTTTTAAATCTGTGATATATCTTCACCTTTAGGAAGGTGTTTCACTCTCAGCGTGTATTTGAACTTCAATGTTTTATTTACTTAAGCGCAGCTCACAGTTTTTTCACAAATTCTGTAGTTTTCAGTGTACTTCTAAATATGCTTCTTAGTCGCATCTTTCGGGGTCCATTGCTGCCTCTAGTGGCGTGGGGGTGGTAACACAACTAATCTAATTACATTACTAAATCAGAATACCACAAAGTCTTTATTATTCATTATTAACTCTTACATATACATTGCACATGGTAGTTTTATTATAGTTGATCATGTTGTTTTTCATGTCTCTTTATTTCTTTTCTTCCTCCTATAATTGATGGAGATATACAGATATTATTTATAATGTATAAAAGTATTGTTTGTGATATAGAAATATTATATTTGTTCTTTGATAATGTCTTATACTCTTTATGTAATGCATAACATGCTTTCATAATCTGTATTTGATAACCTGATCACGCTCCGAGCTCATGCTAAACAATTGTATCATGACAGGCATTGTTGTACACATCGTAAGCGTGTGGACAGTGGCTGGTTGTAACCTAATTATGTCACTGATCACGCTCTGAGTACGTGCTAGGTATTGTTGGACACATGGAGAATTGAATGGTGATTCCGTGTTTCATAACCTGACCACGCTCTGAGTTCGTGTTGTACCTTGAGATAGTAAGAGGTCATTCTGACCTGATTCGAACAATGGCTGGAATTCCTGGTCAGATATGAAACAGGAAATGGCCACACTATTCTTGGAGAACCTGCCTGGGAGAGAGGAAGTGGCTATCCCTCACTCTCACACAAGGATGTTTGTTAAGGAGTATAAAATTCGGGGAGTTCCTCGTCTTGGCAGTCTGCCGTGGGTCGCGTATGGACGCCCGGCCAACTGCCTGGATCGACGGCTTTCCGGTCCATGTGTCAAGGTAAGAGCAAGAAATATATTAGAGGACAATATATAGCATCACGTATCAGTGTGTGAATGATTGCTTTGCTGTGCAGCATTGCTTTGCTGTAATCTGTGGGGAATAAAAGACACATTTATTCTAGCAGACAAGCGTGTTGACTCATTTTTGTTGCCGATCACCTCCGATCCTGTCTAAAATTTCACAAAAGAGTTTGCCATTTAATTAGCTCTACATCCTTAAGAAAATGAAAAAATATGGTGTTTTATGAGGTAATTTATCTTTTACGGTGCCAGTAACGCCGAAATTAATAGTAAATAAAGACGTTGTGGTATTCTGATTTATGAACGTGATTATGTTAGTTGTGTTACCCCTGCCAGGCCACGAGAGGCAGTAGTAGGCCCGAAAAGATGCGACAAGGAGCAGATTTAAAAGTACACCGAAAGCTACAGAATTTGTTAAAAAAAAAACGGAGCTGCGCTTAAGTAAATAAAA
>NW_006801131.1:9427-14262 GCF_000485575.1 Poecilia formosa | reverse complement strand
TACAATTGTTTATAAATGTTGCTTTGATAGATGTTTGAATATGGTTTCCAGTAACAAAAAAGTGTGTTATGATCGATTAAATGCGCTGATACGTCATTGTATCAGCGCATAACACATAACGCTGAGTGGAGTGGTGGACCGTTCCAAGATGGCCGCCCTAAATCTTGTCAGCGACAATAGGCGAGAGCGGTCCACGAGGCGTCTATCCTTATATTATGTCTATGGCGAGGTCCTTCTCCCCACATTAAGGAAGATTTCTTCTTCACCAACACACTACACGCCTGTTCGTGCACTGCTGCCTCTCACTGGTGGAGATGGTGTATTGCACTACTTAACCCTTGGGTTTAGAAATAGGGTCCAACCGACCCCACACACGTACAACTTGTATCAGTTCTCTACGTTTGCCTCAGTCCTCGCACGCACAAGGGTTAAAACAGCCTTAAATAATGTTTCAAATGCTAAGTTCATAAGTGCTTTGTAGACATCTTGCTGTAAAACTTTAGGATTGATCAAATTAAGAAAATTAATACTAAACAACATGGCAGAGCTATATAATATTATTACATACTAATTTTTAAAGTTTAATCGGTAATACTTTTATAACAAATTTATGTCAGATCATGATTTCTTAGTTAATGACAATTTGTCATAACGAAGACATTTTGAATAATGTCAACTTTGTATTAAAAGTGTCATTATTTACCGAATGACATTTTATGACAACAGTCATAAATATTCATGAAGACTTATTGATGTTTATGACAGTGTCATGTCAGTCTTATTCACCCCCCTTCAAATAAAGTGTTACAGAATAAAATTATTAATGTAATTTGCAAACTCATCTATATAATGAAATGGTCTGCAAAATAAACCATGTAATACAAGATAACTCAAAAAGTTACTTTAAAGAAAAACAAACCAAGCAATACTCAAAAGAAAACCCTCTAATTGGTAGAACCTAACAAGGTAATCAATGACATTATCCAGCCATTTAAGTAGGAAATATTCTGCCGGCCCCTCCCGTACTCCTGCCCTGCACCAGATCTACAAGGGACAAACAATGGTGAGTAAAAAGGAAAACAAATACCATAAATATACCTTGAAACAAAATAAACCAATTCAACCAATAATCCAGAAGTAATAGCTTTAACCTAAACATATAAATAGATGGAAACTGCAACATAATGCTAGTACAAAAAAACCCGGGTTAGTAAGTGAAGCAAAGTTGCAAAGTAATGTTTAAATTTAAGCATTATAACCAACTATAGAAAATAAGTGAATCAGAAATAAGAATAAGGGACAAGTGGTGAAGACAAGCTGAACCACTTTGTCACATACAGTGCTAACGCTTCCTTGTAGCTTAACCACTACTCCATAACAAGACATTTACAGTGGACTGCTTTATCAACAAGGGTCCGGGACCACATCCATAATGGCGTATCCCCTCTAAAACCACAACCAACTGCAAACACGTTAGTCTGCATTAGAGTAGAATAGAATATACTTTATTGAGAGGGTGTACCCTGCCTCTCGCCTGAAACATTTGCTGGAGATAGGCACCAGCACTCCTCCCGACCCCCACTAGGGACAACGGTGTAGGGGAGTGGGTGGGTGGGTGGATGGATGGATGGTCCCCAAGGGGAAATTCTTTTTTCGTTGACAAGCTACTCTAATGCACACAGTGGAAGCCATCTTGGCAGCACAGTAGAAGCTACCATCCAGTGTTCCTTATCTCTGCTTACGGAGGTTCAGCCAATCAGAGATTGTTAAAAACTGAATCTTCAGGAACAAGCAACAAAATGGTTCAGAGCAACTAGCACAATGACTCTCAAATCTTTTAGATGGACTGAAAGGTTCTGATCAATCCCTGCTCATCAGACAAATGAACAAAGTACTTATTGATTCTCATTCTACTTTGTTAAATCTGCAGAGGACAAAAATGAATCTATGAACTGACTGTTAAATTTCAGTCCCACCCTTTTTTTAAATTTTAACCTCGAGTTGTTTCGGTCTTACTGACCCTGTACAGCCTGAATGCACAAAATGTAGTGGCTTTATATGTATTTGTAGTATTATTGCTTACAACTTCTGAACAATAAAACTAATTTTCACTGCAAACACTATTAAAACTGGCACTAGTTTGAGCAAAATAAAAAAAAAGAAATCCCACCACGTGTTGAAACGCGTCTGCAGGGCTGAAACCAAACATTGACAGAACGCCACTCCTTCTCCCCATCTTAAGACGGTTTTGTTGCCTCCAGAGGGAACAGACTGGGCGCGCTGCCAGACCCCGGTCCACTTAGCTGCTAATAGCTCACATAATCACTGCACACTCAACCGCCCACACACCGCAAACACACACAGACCATTACGCTCCATACGGCAGACACAGACATGGCAATTATTATATCAAATAAAAACAGCTAATCAGGTAAATGTAGGCTAAATGTGTTTTAGCAGCACTACAAGATTCTACGTGCAGGAGTATGTATGTGTGTGTTTGCAACATGGAGGAAAAGCATCTAATCAGACATAAAGACTCAACAAGATGCATATAAATATTACATCAGTGGACAAAAAAAAAAAAATGGTTTCTTTTTGCTTATTTTTAGGTTGTGGATTTTCTGTCTCACTCATATTTTACTTGAGTCTTCACATATTTTTTCACTCTTCATATTTACTGTTTAACAAATCAAAGCATTCAAACTTTACCATGACATGGTATTCTACTGCTTTGACAACTCATTGATTCATTTGCTTTGACAGCACCGGTTCTGTTTGTCATTTAGCAAAATGAAGAGGCTCTGGTTTCTCCTGGTTTTTCTGTGGATCAAAACTCCATCTTCATCAATGATAAGAGACTGGAGGGCTGCCAGAGGCTGAACACGCTTTGTGTTTACTAATTAACCTGTCCACGGCACCAGCAACCCTACAAAACGCTTTCTGTCACGCTAATGTTGTCAGAAAAAGGCAAAACAAAGGATAAAAAGTCCAAAATTAAAATTTAAAACAGCTGTAAGAATAAACATGGTATTTTTGTTTTTAGTTTTAGCGTGCATCTGAAGGTGAGAGCATCTTATCCACTCCGTCTTCAAGGCGTACTGTTCATAGGTCGATAGGAACGCAAAGAAAACTGTGCACTTTTCATTCACTGAACTGAAATTACCTTCCTCCGATCATCCTTGCTCTTTCTTTATTTTCTGTCCTTCAACCCATCTTCATTTCACTGTAGAGGAAAATAATGCAAAAAGTATATTTATATTTATGTTGAAATGCTGACTTTATTGTAAAATCTGTCAGGATATACTATACTCAGTTTTACTTAAGTATTTAAAACACCCTACTAATATCTCTATGACTGAAATTAAATATTTAACTAAATAGAAAACATAATAAATATCTGAACTATAGCTACAAAAAGATACAGGTTATAAGCTACTAGCTTCTTTTTACATGTATTTTACATTTTATCATAACACAGACAGACATGCTAGCATTTGTGCTATAGCACATTAGTCACATATTTTTGTACAACTTTAGAAAGTAACAAATCTTGTCTGAAATAACGATGTTTTAAAGAACAAACTACAAACAGCTAAAACAAGCTCAACGATTTAAACTAACAAAGGATTACATTCATTTTACCTGAATGCCTTCCTGTCATTGCTTCATGTTTTGATATGTTCCCATGGAAGCCAGTGTTTCAAATTCCTTGCCCTGCATGATCTTTGATCTCAAAAACAACTCATTCATTATTTATGAATTTTTTCATTATTGTTTTTATTAAGCTACTCCTGCATACTACCCTGGGACTTTCTAAAACTTATAAGTTACAGAAAGATATGTAAACTCCCAAAATAAGATCAATTAAAACTTTATTAAAGTTATTTAAGTTATTTTAAATAAATGCTGAATTGGATTTTAATGTTTTCACTTTAAAGTTCTCCTCACCAGTTCAGCAGGTGAGCTGGACTTTATTATTTAGCCAAAACAAAATGTCTCTCAAAATTCTGATTTGTTTCTTGTTTGTGACCTTCCCAGGCTGCTGAATAATAATAACAATTACCTGTATTTGCTCTCTAATGGGATTATAGTGGTTATGTCTTTTATTTCCTTGGATTCTTGTCCATCCGTCCATTTTCTTTACACCCTTGTCCCTTACTGGGATCAGGAGGGTTGCTGGTGCCCATCTCCAGCTAACGTTCCGGGCGAGAGGCAGGGTACACCCTGGACAGGTCGCCAGTCTGTTGCAGGGCAACACAGAGACACACAGGACAAACAACCTTGCACACACACTCACACCTAGGGAGAATTTAGACAGACTAATTAACCTGACAGTTATGTTTTTGGACTGTGGGAGGAAACCGGAGTACCTGGAGAAAACCCACGAATGCACAAACTCCATGCAGAAAGACAAGGGCCGAGAACCTTCTTGCTGCAAGGCAACAGCTCTGCCAACTGCGCCACTGTGCAGCCCTTGAATTCTTGTATTAAAACAATTTAAAAATCATTCTAACTTCTTGCAGCAAAAAGATTGAAAATTAATAAAAAATTAGGAGCATGGAAGAGAGAAGGATCTAGACATTTACTCTTTTCAGAGGCAGCAGAGATCTGGTCTGGAGCTCCTATCATCTTGGGCTCGTAGGAGACACATAGATGTCATGGTGGGTTTTAAGAGTCGAACCCACATGCAGAAACTCTCACAGAGAGAAGGAGTAAATGCAATAATTTATTTACAAAACGTACAAGTAATTACAAGGCAAAGAATGGATGACAAGGACCAGGAAATCCGGAACGGCTGCAATTGAGAGAGAGAGAGGTGGTGAGTTGAATGG
>NW_006801131.1:4385-5526 GCF_000485575.1 Poecilia formosa | reverse complement strand
ACAGCCGTGCAGGGGACCGGGCATGGAGCTCCAGGCCTGCACACACGTGCAGGGGACCGGGCCAGGAGCTCCAGGCCCCCACAACCATGCACACAACCGGGCATGGAGCTCCAGGCCCGCACAGCCGTGCAGGGGACCGGGCATGGAGCTCCAGGCAGGCACTCCCAGAACACTAACCCACATCCAGGCTTTGCTCCGGGGAGAGAAACAAACTGTCAGACCCATCCAGAGAACCAGGCTCTCCATACCTACCTGTTCACCCACACTTAAGCACCCCTCCCCAGACTAAACCCACCAGCACATGGGGCCTGGAAGATCGTGCCCCTGGTAAAGCAGGCAGACTTAGAACCTGGAAGTCCAGGGGCCCGGGCCTGGAGCTACAGCCACAGAACCGGGCCTGGAGATCCTGAACCGGGCCTGGAGCTACAGCCCCAGAACCGGGCCTGGACCTTCCAGGCATGGAGCTCCAGAGAACCAGGCTCTCCACACTCACCTGTGTACCCACACTTAAGCACCCCTCCTCGGACTACACCCAACAGCACGCGGCCCCTGGAGGTTCGTGCCTCTGGTAAGGCAAGAGGGGGGGGGGCACGCGGCCCTGGGCTCACCGGGGAAGGGCTCTCCTCCCCGGCCACTTCCCCCAGACAGCCCCCTCTCTTTCCCTGGTTGGGACTTAGAACTTTTTCAGACATACACTGAGAAGCAGGCCGACCAGGCCCTCCGGCCGAACACGTGTACCCACACTTAAGCACCCCTCCTCGGATCAAACCCTCCAGCACGCAGGCCCTGGAAGTTCGTGCCCCTGGTAAGGTAGGGACCCAGCCCCTGGGAAGAGAGGGGGGGTGAGGTCTGCCCCGCAACCGAGCGGGACAGGCCCCGGCCGGCCCCGGAGGACCAGTCGGCCCCCTCTCGACCCTGGAGGGTTGGAGAACCGTAACCAACAGGGCACCGGCCGAACCTCCGCACCCATACTTAAGCACCCCTCCTTGGACACGACCCCCTGGTACGCAGGGCCAGGAAGGTCGTGCCCCTGGTAAGGCACGGCCACCCAGCCCTGGAGAGGAGAGAGGGGGCTGCGGTCTGCCTCGCACTGCAGCGGGGCAGGCCGCGGCCGGCCTCGGAAGGCCGACCTGCCCCCTCT
>NW_006801131.1:0-2500 GCF_000485575.1 Poecilia formosa | reverse complement strand
CAGTCATACTCATTAGCCAGGGGGGGATGGGCAGGAGGA
Organism: Poecilia formosa; assembly: GCF_000485575.1. Taxonomy (NCBI): domain Eukaryota; kingdom Metazoa; phylum Chordata; class Actinopteri; order Cyprinodontiformes; family Poeciliidae; genus Poecilia; species Poecilia formosa. Next base: position 2,461 of record NW_006801131.1, on the reverse strand, counting down.
TCGCACAAATAATGACAACCAAAGTAGTTTAATATACTTTAATGAAGATAATAGAACATTACAGAACCAAGAACAATTTTAGCCACGGACGTTTTTCTTGAAAGACTTCAGGAGTCTGGCGGTTCCTTGCAGAGTTCTTGTTGCCATCAGCTTTGCAAGTTGTCTGCGTCTGGTTTTTGGTACACCCAGCGTTTCCAGGACCTCTGTGTTGTCTTTGAACCATTTTCCCCTTGCTCCCATGGGGAATCCATATACATGGATTTGAGTCAGTCCAAGGGTTTCGAGAATAGTTGTGGCAAATATGCCATACTTTTCAACCTTTCTGCGGGCTCTCTTTGTGAGAGTTCCCATTCGCTGTTCGTAGCAGATGGTAACGTCGATCACCAGGCCAATCTTTTTCTTGGTCAATACAAGGTCAGGAACTGCTGTTCCAAGGGTCTCATCAGAGAACCTTTTCTCTCGTCTTACCCGCCATCCTCGGGTTGCAGCTTCGATTGCGAGGATGTTGCAAATGCGGTTGTGGTTTTGCATCCTAAGTTTCCGTAGCACCTCGCAGGAGCTTATTATGTGGGGGAGGCCCTCCCAGCCTTTATGACAGAGTCTGCAGCAGTTGTCCCCTTTTTGACCTCTATTCAGAGTTGTCAGATTGTTGAAGTTGTTAGTTCTCATTTGCAGAGCCAGGATGAACTCTGATTGTTTGAGTTTTCCAGGATGGGAGAGCCAGTTGTTGCTCGCTGGGTCGTTCCTGAAGGAGTTTATCCCACGGCCTTGGGATTTCTGGGCGACCCATTTTTGCTGCTCCACTGTCCTCCAGTCTGTTCCGAGTTTTGTATAGTCTTCCTGTGTGAGGATTTTTCTCATTCTTTCTTGGGAAAGAATGCTGAAGCTAAGATCCGGCATCGTGGATCCTCAGCTTGTAGCAACTTAGCCCATCGCACGAGTTGGGCAAGCGGGATTTGGACTTCAAGTTTTTTCAAGCCAAGTCCACCGTCCTTCCTTCGGGCATATAGGATGCCGTTTGTGGTGGATGGCTTGAGATGAAGCCATTTCTTCACCGCATTTCTGATTTTCTGGTCCGCATTTTGGAGGTCTAGTATTTTCACCCAGCTTAGTTCAGTTTGGTACATGATTCTGGGGATCCCAAAACCAGTTAGTAGCAGAAGACGTTGGGTAGGTTTGAGGGGAGCAGAGTCAATCCTTTGAATGATTCCCGAGAGAGAGCTTGTGGTGTCTGCAGGTTCAATCCCATGGATTGGGTTGATGTTCAAACCAAGATATTTGGTGGAATGTTGTGGATCGAGCATGGGGACAGGGAGTCCTCCGATGAGCCATGGATCACAGGCATTGATGGTCATGTTTCCTTTCCTGCTTCTCAAGTAGAATCCACTACATTTATGGATTTTCACCTGCAAACCAGTATTCTCCAGGAATCGATTCAGGATCCTCAGGTTTTCCTCCATGCCTCTCCAAGAACCGCTCACCACAACCAGGTCATCTGCGTATGCCAGAGCTGACACTTTCTGATTTCCCACCTGAACTCCGGATCCCTTCTCCTCCAGGAAGGAGAGAAGAGGGTCAATCGCCAGGTTGAAAAGAAGCGGGGAGAGGGGGTCTCCCTGTTTAACTCCCACTTTCAGGAAGAGTTTCCTGGAGAGGCCTTCACCAGTTTTGATTTTCGAGTGGGATTTCCTGTAGGAGTCTAAGATGAGGTTGAGGAAGTCCTCATCTATTCCCCTTGCTTTCAGCACATCTCTGATGTGATCGTGGGAAACTGAATCGAATGCCCTGGCAAGGTCAATGAAAACCATTGCCAGAGCCTTATCCTCCTCAGGAAAAGGCTGGTGAGACTTCGGTTTCTTCCTTCTGAAAGCCGAGTGCTTGTCCGTTTTTCTCTGACAGGTGTGCTCCAGGAAGATTTTAAAACCGGAAGTCGAGGCATTATGACGTCACTACGGAGGCCCGTTAGTTAGGAGTCTGTGGAAGACATAACAGAGCTATAATGCATGACCGCACGGATTGTGGCACAATAGCATGCAGAGTAATTATAAAGCAGGACAGTAAAGCAAGGCTGTATGTTCATCATTCATGTCACAATGCACAGATAAATGCCATATATGGGTGATGTAATAAACCAGCAATTCCTTTATGTTTCGTTGCATGGAAAGTCATATATATTCCCGTCCTGTTTAATTAGAAATCGACAATTCCTTTATGTTTCATAGGTGCGTGTGTTCATCAAATCATGCTACACAGCATATCTCCGGCGTAGAGAGTCATAGTTACTCCCGCCGTTTACCCGCGCTTCATTGAATTTCTTCACTTTGACATTCAGAGCACTGGGCAGAAATCACATCGCGTCAACACCCTGCGCGGGCCGTCGCGATGCTTTGTTTTAATTAAACAGTCGGATTCCCCTGGTCCGCCCCAGTTCTAAGTCAGCTGCTAGGCGCCAGCCGAGGAC
>NW_006801130.1:9436-20756 GCF_000485575.1 Poecilia formosa | reverse complement strand
AACCAAGTAAACCCATCAGAACCAGTTGAGTTAACGGAAATAACCAAGTAAACCCATCAGAACCAGTTGAGTTAACGGAAATAACCAAGTAAACCCATCAGAACCAGTTGAGTTAACGGAAATAACCAAGTAAACCCATCAGAACCAGTTGGATTAAAAGGTAGGACCAAGTAAAACAAAAGCAAGCATTCTGATTTCTAAACATAACCCATGAAACCAATCAGAACCACCTATGGTAACAAAAAGACCCAAATAAAACCAATCAGAACCAGCTGAAATAAGGAATATGACTAACTAAAGTATCAGAATCAGCAAGATTAATAGATAAGACCAAATAAACCAAATGGTGGCATTATGATTTGTAAACATGACCACGGAAACCAATCAGAACTATTTGGCTAAAAGGACATTTGTAATCAAACCAATAGGAACCATCTGGGTTCGTGGGAACGACCAAATAAACCAACCAAAACCATGAATTTACAGACAGGACCAACTAAAACAATCAACACCAGCTGGATTGACAGAGCAGAGCCATCCAAACCAATGAGAACCACATGGACTGAAGGACAAATCAGAGAAATACCTGAACAGGTTCACTTTCAGACGGTGATCGTTCAGAGAACCGAGGTCTCAGTTTTCCATTTTCAGCTTCTCCCCGTTACTCAGAGCTGAACAAATGAAAAGAAATACAGCCGAGAATAAAGACGCCTGGAACACCTGGAACATCTGTGGAGATGTAATAAAATTATTCTGAAAGGATCCTCTGAGGTGAAGCTGCTGAGAGAACGGGATCTTCCTGTTTACGCCGACGATCCCAGCTGGATTCTCCTCAGGGCTCTTCTCATTCACCAAGAAGATGAAACTGCAACTCAGAGCAGCTTGTCAGGAGTGGATATAAAATATTAATTATATTATCATGACCTCATCTGACAAAACCAGCATAACTCGTTTGATGACAGAAGTCTGCTGTGAGGCTCAATTATGCTGTTTCATGAAGAAAACCACCCGTGATTCTGGAGAAAGATCAAAAACCACAACTGAGAGGAAATTTTGGGAGAAACCCAAACGACAATGAGTACAAGACATTGTGTGTGTTTTAATACCCTCCATTCCGACCTAAACGGGGTAAAAACAGCTTTAATTCAGAGTGAGAATGTGTGCGTCTGGTGGATCGCTTGGTTTCGCAGGGCAGATTTAAAACGCAATCATTTCACATTATGTTTTATGGCGCGGTCAGAGCAGCTCGTGATGCATGCAGCTGAGTCAGCAGCTGTTTTTCTGCTGTTTTCCACCGTTAACTCGCTGCTATGTGGCCAAGCACAGAGGGGTTAACTCGCGCTTTAAACACGAAAAACTGGAGGTCAGACCAGCAACGCACCAACAGTCCTGACAGGCGCGCCGACTCCTTACTTTTTCTCTTTATATTTTTTACTTAATGACCAACAGCAGCATCCAGTACCGAGAATCCATGTTGTAGTTGCCTTGGGAGTAAAATTCATCACTGCAAAAACTAATAATCTTACCAAGCAATAAACGATAATATTGTCGTTTTGAAACCATTTCCAAGTACCACAATGGCATAATGATACCAGGACACATTCTCAAAAACCAATAAACTTTAAATTCTAACAAACATTTAACACTGGAACTGAAAGACATTTAAATATCCAAAATAATCAAAAACAATAAATAAAATTAAATCATGAAGTGTCTGCTATTTGAGACCAAAACACTTTTATCATCTGGTTTTTGGTAGAAAACCAATAAAGCACGCAATTAATTTATTTATTGCAACAAGCCTAACCAAGACTATTAATATTAGTAGAGAAAACAATTATCCCGCAGTCCAAGTCAAGAGGAGAGCAGAGGTTTAATTATCAGTAGACGCACAACCCAGGTTTCCCGCCAAAACCTTTAGAAGCCAAAATCATTAAATCCCAACAGAAAATTAGATTAATTGGAAACATTTACAAATAAGCAGCTGTTTGCAAAATGAAAAACTAAATAAAAATCATTTAAACAGATCAATATTTAACACTGTAAGTGCTTTCACCACTTTTTAATAAATGCTGCCGTCTGAGAATTACTCATCCCCTGCATGAAAAGTATCTGTAGGGTAATAAAGTCGACTTTAGGGTTTCTGACTGGCTGCAAATGGGATTCACAGCCATGCAGCAGCTTTTACCACTTCTCATTGGTAAAAGACTATTTCTGTAATATTCTGGGATTTACTGTCAAATCCCAGCAGAGATTTTGCATCTGGTTACGGTCGGATAATGGCCGCCCTGAAATCTTCCAGGCTTGGTGAACATTGTTCCAGGACTTCCAGGTTCTTTCCGCTGACCACTTCCTCTTCCTGCCACTAGGTGGAGCAGTAATTTTTCCTTTCACGTTAAACGTGAACTCTGCTTCTTCCTGCTTCTTCTTTACAACCCGATCCAAACATTTTAGGACTGCAGTAATGATTTTGGGAGGAACATTCAGTGTTGAAATTTGGTTAAATCTGTCCAATGTTGGCTTTTTTAAACATTTACAGAGGAATTTAGGTGAATAAACAGCAGAAAATAAATTTCCAGTGGGGTTTGAATAATTTAGATAGAAACTGTCGGTCATGATCTTCACAACTAGAGGCTTTAGGCTGATTCTTAAAAAGTGCAGCATCAGATTTCTTTTTGTTCTCTGAAGAAGTAATGATGTGATTATTGATTAATGATGTGATTATTGTTTAAAAAACGCCTTAAAACTCGTTTTTTAAAATCTGCATATTTCCAGTCATGTTTTATTTATCCCAGTTGCTGCTGGTTTGATGGCTTATTGTTCTTATTTTGAATTTCATCTCGTTTTTACAGTGTCTGAGTGTTTTGAAATGTTTTCAAATAAAATATGTTATTATGCAGCTAAATATTATTCAACATGCAGCTTCAGAACCACATGTGGTTATTAAAAAGCAAATAGATGTTTAAAAAGGCAATACGAAAGGTAATTTTAGATAGTTTTATGCAATATGTGAATAAAACATCCAGAACTGAAGGACACCAAAGGCTTTTAATCATCAGCTGCCCTAGTTCAATAAAGTAGCATTTTCCTTTATAAAAAAATAATTGATTTTGCTCTAAAATCTGACAGTAGAAATTAATTTCAGTTCATCTCATTGGCTTTCAAAAAAACATTTCTTATAGTAAATACTTGTAAAATTCACCATTATTAATGTGTTACAATTAATTAATTACATCAAGTTTAAATGTGCTAAATTTTGAGACAATCGGAAGGGGAACCTTAGTGTTGCGTTTCTGGTACTCCTGTAAATCTGACGCACACGTGACAGTCGCAATAAACAGAGTTAGAAAATGAAGCCGCCTCTCATCGGGTTTAATTTCTGCCTCTAAAATGGATTTAGTTTAGTCTTCATTAGCTTTTTCATCCTTTGGTTAATGTTTAGGTGCAAAATTCAAAAAGGTCAAGGTATTGTGTTGTGATTATGTAAACATTGATTTGATCATAAATACTCAACAGAAAATACTATTTTCAAAAACTGTACTTAATTGTTTAACAACCAACTGAGTGGAGTTTTCTCCAACATTTGCTTTTTGTGGATTAGCATAGCGAAGCCATCAGGAGGGTTTATGGAGTGCCATATTTGACGTAAACTGCTTGTGTGGTAAAAAAACTTCTCATCAGTTTAAAAGGGAAATAAATATATTCACAAACACGAAAATGAAATATATCTACAGTTCAGTATGTTACAATTAGCTTTATAAATGCATGATGTCATTCCAGTTAGTTATGGTTTTTCACCATGAATTGCTGATTTTTTTATTTCAGTAGACAAAAGTGTTTTATTTCGTTAGTTTTAGTTTATAATAATCTTGGTTGTCTCATCAGCGAAGCTCCAGCCTAACAGCATCTCAATGCTAAACATGTTGCTAACGCTAATGTCGGCGTCTGCAGCCACATCTAAAGGAGTTTAATGAATGATTAAATCAGTCAATACTGATAATTATTGATTAGTTTTGTTCTACATATCTGAAACTAGTGTATAAAACCTTTTCCTGTTTTATACAGTTTTCACTGCTCAACATTGTTTTTTATTTTGAAGAGAGTGACGAGGCTCAGGCGTGAAACTTGAAACTGCTGCTGTGCAAGTTACTGAACTTCCTGTTGCTAGGCAACCAAAGTTGGAGGAACCTGAAACTGCTTTGATGTTGATCAATATATATATTGTTTTTGTTTTTATATAGTTCAGCTCTGGTTGAAAAGCCTGAACAACAGGTTAAAAACAATATCTTTGTTGTTGAGCTCATGTTATTTAGCAGTTTTTTGAATTAAAAATGTTGCTAATACCTGCAGGTCGCCTTCGGCTAAAACAAAGCAGGAGTACCAAATAAATTTGTCAACGCTCAGTTTCTCTTTAGATGCCAAACAAGAAGAAAAGCATTTCCAGGAAGGTAAAGTTTTCCCCTCAGACGTTTAAATACGTCTGAACTTCCTTCTGATAACTTATGATCACGAACGTAAATTAGTCACAGAGAAAATTTATCTTGTGACATTTCCCATCTGCTCCCAACATGGACGCCCTGAAACCAGCAAACCAGCAGGCCTGGACCAGTCTGAAATCATCTCCGCTCTAATTAAAACCAGAACGTCTCGGCATGCAACATGGAGGACAAGAAGAAGAAGAAAAAGAAGGAGAGGTCGGAGGCTCAAGGACATTAATTAACCTTCAGGGGCCGCTGGAGCCGGAGGAAGAGGATGGTGGGCGCTTCAAAGAGAGATGAAGAGCAACTTTGCTTCAGAAAATAAAATAAAAACTGAAACAAAAAACTTGTCCCCCTCCAGCCTCCTTCACTCCACCCGCCCTGCTGGGCTGTCACCAGGCAGAAATCAAACGCCCCTCGTTAAGAATCCACCTTCACATCAATGTGACCGTCAGCAGAGCGCAGAGTGAAACCTGCTCCGTCTCTTCCTCCGCAGCCTCTAAAACTCAAATTAAAGAAATGAGGCCAATTTAATTCAAACTGGGAATTATCGCTGATTCAGCAGCATTTAGAGGATTAGTTCGACTGCGATTCTTTTTCCTCCTCATTATGGAGGATTTCTGCTCATTTTAACGCGGCATCAGCACTTTCATTTCAGGAAATTTTAGCAGGGAAACGTTTACCTGAATGAAGGCGATCCAGGTTTTAGAAAGGATTAATGTTACTTAAAGGTTGTTGATCTAATTTAATGCTAAATTTTCCCCACAGTGAAATTCAAGCACTGCTTTGGAGATAAAAACCACACAAATGGACTAAACAGCAGTTTTAATTCACTATATTATTTGTTACTAATATTTTGTGATGTATTCCACATTCTACAGCTGCATTAAAATCAACTAATGATGTTTTACCCAACGAGAGCAAAACACTAAAAACAAAACAAATATTTAATTTGTTTAATGTATAAAATATACGATGATCAGAAAGTCATTAAGATATTAGGAATAATACATTTTATTACACTGAAACAATCCAAACAAATCTTAAGGTAAATAACATTCCTTAAATTAAATGCTTAAAAACTATAAGAAAGTTATAAAAAAAATTGAAAACTCTTACAAAGTTTTCTGTAATTTAGCAAACAGAAATCATTTTGGTAATTCTAACTGAGCTAAAACAAGGAAAGTTTAGTCTGATTAAAATCAGAAAGTGAGAAAAAAAGTGTATTTTTTTCATCTATCTGGTTTAACTGTAGATACAGTTTTCCAAATTCAGGCTTTTAATCAAACATATTGTGAATCTAATTGAAATTCAGGTATTTTTAAGAATTTCCTTTCAACAGTGTATGAAAATTTTAGGTTAAGAAAAAAACTAAGAGGATTAAATTTAGAGAAAACTTTGAAGAAAAGGCGGATCCAGAGCGCAGGACGTTTGCATCCTGCAGGCAGGAAGCGGCCTTCCTCAGAGGTGAAAGGTTAAACGCGGCTGCGTTCGGGTCGGGACTTGATGTTTCCATGGAGACCAGTGCAGCGGGTCCGGGAGGAGCCCGATTCACCTGCGGATCGCCTCCAGTCGGGACAGGAAGGGGTTAAAGGGGGCGGAGTCAACCCCGCCGCGCCCGGCTGCGTCCACAAACGCCACCTTTTGTTTTCAGAAAGCGATAATTCGGATTAGCGGCGCCGCGAGCGCTCAGAGGACTCGCTAATCCTGTTAGAGGAACACCTGAGCAGCAGGCTAATCCTCTTTAAACCCCAACACACACAATAAACAAGCTGCTGCGGCCGGCCGGCACTCCGATAACACCTGGACGCACTTTCAGCTCTAATTGGGCAGATATAAACTGATCAGGCTGGATTAGCAGGAGTTCCTAATCCATTAGGACCAATCCCTGAAGCTGGAAGTTTCTCTGGATCCCACAGAGGGATAAGGCAGGTAAAAAGATCCCACCTGTGCACGCCAGAGCGAGCGAGCATCTGCTTTACTGGAAAACTTTAAGCCTCCATCAGTCCAAAGGAACCACAGCCTGGTGGGTAGATATTAGATTTATGGGGAAAATTAACTTGGTTTTGTTTTCATTAAAACTTGACTGAGAATCAGCAGAAAGTTCTGGTCCTGATCAGACAGGTGTGGTGAAGCTTTAGGTCCACATCGGTTCTGTAGCTTTGTGTCCATCTACACCAGAGTCAGAGGCTCCAAAACAAATTAAAATCATTTTATCCGTTCCTGTGGGGCTCCACATGGCTCAATCCTCAGACATTTTCTTTTTCCACTGTTTATGGAGACGATTTTCATCATTCCTGAGCTTTAATTTAAAAAACAAGCAGCGTGTAAACTGGTAAGTTCCTTTATTAATGTTTTAGTTTCATTTTACATCTCCAGTCCTGCCTCCATGTCTAACATTTGTTTGGCTTCTTGTTTTGTGCTTTATTAATAATTCTGGCTCAGATTTGGTCACGTTTTGAGGAAATTCATCATTTTACGGGAATTTGAGTTGACATGAGGACGTGAGCTGCTCCTGCCAGCAGCAGCAGATGAAACAGGACAGCTGACGGCACATTTAGGAGCATCAGAACGAAACCGTGCATATAAAACAGCTGATGTGGGTGTTTGTGAGTCACATCATGCGCTGCACACACGTGTGCGGCTCTCAGGAGGCGGCTTGTGGACCCAGACAAACTTTAAACGCAGCGACAGGTTGTCAGGCTGAATGCTGGGGAAGCTGAGACACATTCAGCGCCGGCGTTGGACACAGATGCTGTCAGTCGCCTGCTGTCTCTCAGGCTCCGTTTCACACCACGAGTATAAATCAGAAAATGTTCCTTCCTGTAGTTTTTATGTAGACACTTCAGGACTTTTCATACAATTCCTTTTAATACTTAAAGTCCCAAATATGTGGAAAAATAACCTCACATTTAACTTAAGTTTTTTGTATTCAGTGACGTAACAATTAGGAACACTGAAGCTGCAGTATGTAACTTTTATTTAAAAAAAAAAATAATATGATTTTTACATATTTGTTAAAACTATCACAATGTTTTGACACTTTGCTATGAGACAGATAATCTGTGAAAAGATCAATCTAGCTGCAGCTAGCATAACCTTTCACAACAGGCTATGCTAGCTGTAGTGAGAAGTGATTGACAGCACTAAGACCCGCCTTCTGGCTCTGATTGGTTGTTTCTATTTGGCATTGGGAGAAGGTGGAAGAGCTCGAATCTTTTTGTGTCTCATTTAATGTCACGATGTGGTGACAGCTTCAACAAGTATGCAAAAAAATAAAAATGATAAAAGTTACATACTGCAGCTTTAAGGAGCAACTGATTTTCACAAAAATCACTGGAATAATAAACTGAATCTAACATTTTTGTAATTAATACGTCAAATCTCTTTGTCTGTGTAGAAGTTTATAATTAGTTATAAATGACTTCATGTTTCCTGGGGAACAGATATGATGTAACACAGATCCACTTCTTTAAATCGCTCCAATTCCTAAAGATGATTCTTTAAAACATCAAACTTTGATTAATTGATCAAATTAATTTAGTCAGCCCTAATCAGTACTGAAAAAATGTTGTCAGATTAAAAGTTTGATTTTTTTCTCATTTCTTCAGTGGAGGATGTTGGACCTGAATAATAATAATAATAATAATTTGCTTTGATTGAAGCTGCAGCTGAAAAACGCATCACTATACAAGCGTTTGATATGAATCCATCAATAATTATTGATTAGATTTTGGTTTTAAATCTCTGAAATATCGCCAAACTGCTGGCGTGACATTTCCTGTTTTATCCAGTTTTTACTCGACGCCATTTTTTATTTTTAAGCAGTTATGAGAAACAGTTACTTAACAGGCCGTTGCTAGGTAACCAAAGTTGGGGGACCTGGGAACTGCAGGCCGTTGCTAGGTAACCAAAGTTGGGGGACCTGGGAACTGCAGGCCGTTGCTAGGTAACCAAAGAGTGAGTGAGGTTGTTGAAAACCACCAACCTAGTTCAGTGAATATTCTACATATTGAATATTGATCAGATTATTTGTGTTGATATTGATCACACATCTATTGTGATAGATTTACTGTCCAGCCCTAACTGAAGCTAAATGCTCTAAACTAAACGATCTTTGCCATTGAAACCCAGCAGAAGATTCTGCATGAGGTCCAAACCAGATGGAGATATCAAATCCATATCGGTTATTTGAGTTGATCAGCTGCTACTATTTGAGCTGGGAACATTTTGAATTGATTAGAAACAGACTTGAGGAGGAATAAAAGGTTTTCCTCCCCAGTCTGACAGTTGTTAGTTCAGCAGTAAGCTTAGACAGCTTCAGAAATACCTCCAACTCCCCCAAAAAGGAAAACAAACCTTAAAGACAACCTTTCAGGGAGCCTGTGACTGACAGCGCTGGCTCTCCCAGATCCTCCGAGATCTCACATGTAACGTTACTCTGCTTTTCTTTCCCTTCTTCAGCTCTCAGGGCTGCCCAGAAGGTCAGAAGTCACCATCTGCTGCGAGCTCCAGGAACCGCCGCTGGGTCCGGGCTGAGGGACCCAGCGGACCAATCAGGCCACAGCGTGGAAGGGAAACCTACAGACGACGGCAGCGGCGCCCGTATGCAGCGCGGTGTCGGTTTACTCATCACATGGACGCATCTCATCCCAGGATGTCCAACAACAAAGACACTCAGAGCCCTTCACCGTATCCCATCATGCACCACTCGGAGAACGTCTATGAATGAAAACATGGCGAAAAATGATTCTCTTCTGATTTGACAAACGTATAAAAACCCATAAACTCGAATTAAGATCTCTACAAACTAGCATTGCTAGCTACAAAATTAGCTGCGCTAACCTGGAAGTACTCATAAACACCAGTCCGCTAACGCTAAAGCGCTGCACCAACATGGTGTTTATGCTAGACCATGAAATCAATAATCAATGCAAAAAGGCCCATCAAGAATTTGACCGTTTGTATTTTCTCTAAAAGCTTTCAGAACGAATGTCTGCGTCCAGTAAGGAGATTCGGTGAAAACGCAGCAGATTTAGTTCAAAGTTATGAACCTTCTCCTTTCTTCTGTTTTTATTTTAATTAATCTTTTAATCATCATAATCTGCCAACAGTCCATCCATTAGGAGGTTTATGTCACTCAAATTATGACGCAACGCCTTCAACTTCCTGCAGCTGCGACCATCGCTGACTGAATCCCTCCAGAACATTTTAATCATATTTTTAATTTAAAATAAAAATCTCCAGAATGACCAACGTTTAGATCATTTTTCTGAGAAATTAAATTCATATTTAAAATTCAAAAATATTTAAAAAGTCGAGTGATTATATGTGAATTATTAGAAAACACACAAAAATAACAAAAATAACCTGTAATAAACAAACAGGATTTATAATCTCTGGTTTTTGGCTTTGGGGTTTTTCTAAATGTCGCCGCTCATCCGTAAAATCATCTAACAAAGTGATCAATAAAAATTTATTTTTATCTTTGAAATGCAGCTCCAAGCTCCAACACACACACACACACACACACACACACACACAATAAAACAATAGGCAGAACGAGATAAACTAAAAATCATTGATCAAATCTCTGATTTTATTTTAAATCCAACTGAAAACTCAGAGCAGTTTGAGCTGAATATTGAATTTATTTAATTTTTCTTCTACATTAATCACTCTTAAGGTTCTTAATTTGTTTTCTGATGAATGTTTAAAAATCTTTCCAACACAGCTCTGCGTTTGCTCGTGAATCAGAGGAACTAAAACAGACGCTGAATTCTTCATCCTCCGCTTTGACGTTTCTTTTCATTTTACGTCAATTTAAAAAGAATTAATACTAACATATGTGGCATTTTATGTATGATAAATGCATATTAAGTTACACTAATGGATGCAGAAACACAGAAAGAGGCAGGTTAGAGGTAAGAATAAAAATAACGGAGGTCAAGATGAAATCATTAAATTATTACGATTAATCTCTGGATTAAAACCAAAAATGTTTTTAAACTGGAACCTGAAACTGATGGAAATGAAGCTTTCAGGCGAAAACCTGCTGATCTTACGTTTTCTGTGACCTGAATTATTTCATCATTTAATGTTTTTATATAAATATTTACATTTTCTTTCATCCAGTCAGTCAGTATCTCTGCAACAATATGAGAAAATCAAGTAAAAGTGAAACGTTTCTGTTTGCAGTTTCATTTTGAACTTACTGAGATTCAACACTAACTGCAGCTGATGGATGCTTTTTCTGTGCCTGACCAATAATGTATCAATAGAAAAACTATATATTTTTGAGGATTTTAAAGATTGCTTCAGGTGTTGCTGACTTACGAGGAAAAAATTAAATCACGCTTCCATTTGATGAAAGACTGATTTCGGTCATGCTGCCTGCCTTAATCCCTGCAGTTTTTGTTCTAAAGCGCCCCATAAAAAACACTTTAAAATGCTTATTTGGAAATAATCTCAGGTTTTCGGCTCGTTGTTTCTGGACGCTTTGGGAATCTCTCGACCCGGTCGTTCTGGACACAGATGAAACTGAGACGCTCTGCTGAGGATTGTAGTTTTTTTGTTTGTTTTTACACTGATTTGTAGCTGCATTTCTGCAGCTCAGACAAACAAGACAAGTGAAAATCTCGTCTCCTGATGTGACCCGCTTTGCTGCTTCTGATGCTTCTCAGGGCAAATTTCATCAGAAAACAGTGAAAGGTTGCAGCTTTTCACCCTCCTCCCTCCACCTCTGTGTGCTTGAGCCAAGACTTCAAAGTTTCCCCAGCGTTTCTGAGTGTGTGTGTGTGTGTGTGTGTGTGTGTGTGTGTGTGTGTGTGTGTGTGTGTGTG
>NW_006801130.1:0-8557 GCF_000485575.1 Poecilia formosa | reverse complement strand
TGTGTGTGTGTGTGTGTGTGTGTGTGTGTGTGTGTGTGTGTGTGTGTGTGTGTGTATCTAGTGAAATGTGGGTCAGACATTAAAATGTATGAGCAGGGAGCAGAAAGCATGATGAAGTGCTGAGACACGAGGAGGAGAGAATGTAAAAATAACTGGAGGAGCGGCTCTGACAGAAACCTCTCCCCCCGACGCCACGCCGCCACGCCATTGGTCCATGCAGCCAACAGGAAAGAGGTGGGGGAGGGGGGAGAGAAGAAAGAGGAGCGTTTCCTGCTGCCTGGATGATCTGCAGAGCGCCCATCACGGCTGACAGAACGCCACGCTTATCTGAGACGAGGTGGAGGATTTCCAGGAACAACGGTGATAATTATTTGGTTTTCTTTGTTTGTTTCTGCAGAACAATAAGAGTCAGACGGAAACGCGAGGAAAAGATCACATCCACGCAAAAACCAACTGCTGGGAAAGCAGAGATTATTCAGACAAAGTTTCAACAAGCAGATCCACAAAAACACCAGAATTAACAAAACAGATCAGAAACGAAATCAATGTTCAGGTGCAACAGCAACAAATGATCAAACGGAAGCATTTAGGATCAAACACGAGGAAAAGTACAATCATGAAATGGAGACGGTAAACGCAAATTTACAATATATACACTGAAAAAACACAATTAAAGTATTTGGTCTAATTTATCACACAAATATCTTAAAAGTAACTTTTCAGCTCGTTTTAAATAATTTCTTATTTATTTAAATAATAAATAATAGCACTGTTTAAGAACCAGTGCTGATTCTTAAACAGCACTGAAGGTTTTTATAATGTTATTCCCATGTTAAAGTGAAATAATCAAACCTTTTCATCAAATTTAAGGAATACTTCCCTCTCCCCAAAACCTTTTCCTGACCTCGTCATGAAGTTGTAGAGTTGACGATCAGCACTGCGTCATTTTCTGTCATGCATCAGGCGTGACGTCACGCTGCAATGTGTCGATAAGGAAACACGAAGGAATCCCGTCACTGCAGGACGGACATCTGAACCAACGCGATGCTGTAGGCCAGAGGCGTCTCTGCTCAGCTGATTTAAACCTTTCTACAGGTCTGGTAACGAACCAACACACCACAGACTGTTGAACCAGGAAAACATCCAACTCCACGGTTCAGGTTACCGTTTTAAACATTTATTATTTCCTCCTCTTTTGAAAGAAATCAGCATCTGTAACAACCATTAAAGTGAAAAACTCAAAGCGGGCTTGGCTAAAGTGTTTTCTGAAGAATTCATAACCATTTCCTTTACCATCATTTATCCTTTGCTCTCATCCATCAAGTTTTTCCTGCTACAATCGAAGTTTAATGGAAACAAAGTCAGGACAAAGTGTGGGATGTGGAAAAAGCCATAAATATGGTCCTAAAGTTGTGGTTTCTTTGCAGAAGCAACACTGAGTGAGTGTGAAATTGGTCCCTGTATCACAGTTTTTAATCTTCTCCAGATGTCCAGGTAGCTCAGAGGTTCCAACAGTCCACACAATGGAAAGCCAAGTTATCCAAGCGCAGCAGAAAATCTGCGTTTTGCAAAATATCAGCATTAGTGTCAGCAGGTCCTGAGGGAGGATCTCTGGCTTGTGACGGCAGACATGAGGAAACTTGACAAATGAAAGGAAATGAAGTTGATTTGAAGGTTTTTAGAGGTTCGACTCCGCTGCCTGTTCTTCACGTCTCCACAAACGGATCATGATCAGGTTTCTGACTAACTCAGCTTAACTTGATGAACCAGAGTCCAGAGTTTTATTGGGAACCAAAGCTGAGCATCTGCTCCATCTCTCTGCTCCGAGTCAAACCAACCAAACCTCTGAGCAACCTCTTCACGTTCACAGAAGGAATAACGATGTTATTGAATTTTAGGCAGTGTTATTTTTATTTTGGGATTTTAAAAGGATTTAAATTTTTTATCTGCATCTTTCAAAGTATTTCTAGTATTGTATTAAAAAGGCTTAATGGAAATTCTGCAGAATGAGCCCATTTCTGAAAATCAAATTAATCGTTAGAATACACGAATAATCAATAGATGAACTGTGTATCAATAGATTAATTGATAATTAAAATAACAGTTAGTTGTAGCACTATTAAAGACACTTTGGGTTAAATTCACACCATTTTAAAACCTGGATCATTTTTACCTACAATTAGACGGGGTGTACTTTCTTTGTAGTGACTCTATAAACACCAATGTGTTCTGAACCAACATGGACGCCGCCGTGTGACAGGAAATGGTTCAAAGACTTCCTGACTCAGATCTTTACTGTCCTCCACGATCAGGACAGTGGAATGGTTTTATCTTCCCGAACTTCTACTTTTGTCGTAGAAACCATGTTGACTCCCTCACAGTTTGCTCAGTGCAAACCAGGGGTTGAAACGTTTTTAACTGGCGTTTTCTGTAGGCTTAAAACTCTCCAGTGAAAGCAAACTTTACTTCTGTTACATCACATCACTGCTGTTTCCAAACAAGTCGAAAGAAACGCCTTTAAATGCACTTCAGTTAAATCTGATCACCTGGTTTGGAGCAAATTACGGTTTATTAGAAGTTTCTGTTTAAACAAGGAATAAGAGACAATTAATGACTTCAAGTTATGATGAAATGAAGAAAATCAGGAATCTACTGGAGTCAATGACATTTCAGTAAACTTCTTAAACATGGAGGAGTTTTCATGGAAATAAATGTTTAAATATTATTTTGTCAATTAAAGCAGTTTTTATCTTTATACTGCTAAATCACATTAATCAATCCCTCAAGTTTTATCATCAGTTTATAGATAATAGACATCTGGTTCTGGTTCTGCTCTGCATCCAGAACCAAACACAGAGGAGCAGCATTCAGCTTCTATGCTTCACAAATCTGGAAGAAACCTCCAAAAAACTCCAAAACAGCCGAAACACTGAGTTCCTTTAGCTCTAGATGAAAATCAAAGCTGGTTAGAGTTTATTCTGAACCATAAAAACTGGAGCATTGGTCAATATATATGATATACATTTGCTTGATGATGGTTTTTGAGCCAATGTAATATCTATTGCTGTTTAATACCTGCTGTTTCGAACGGCCTGGTTGCTGAAATGTGTGATAGAAATAAACTTCTAGTCGGTAGCCGCGTCCTGGCCTGGGGTCTTGCATGTTTCTGGAGACTCCGGCTTCCTAACCAACAACAAAAATATGACTTTCAGGTTTACTGGTCTCTCTTGATCACCGTTTGATGACAACGGATGATGGATGTTGTGTTCGGCTTCCAGCTTTAAATTCAACGTCGTCGACAAAAAGAAAGTCGTGTTCACAGTTGGGGTTAAAGGTCATGGTTCTGGTTAGGATCAGGTTTAAGACATTGACAGAAAATATTTTGTTTGCGTGGTTAACGGTGCTTCACTTTGTCGTCACTTTGAAGGACGGCGTGTTGGAAAAACGGGCAAAGTGAAGGCAAAACTCGGCTCGACTTCTAACATTACTGCTATGAAATAAAGGCAGATAAAATCCCTTAATGTCAAGATTTTCTCCTCAATGTGCATCTGCCTGAAAGCAGGAGGTGCTGAATGTTTATTTTGTGCAGTAAATTAGCAGAAATCTCTTTATTTGTATCCTAAAACAGACTGAAACCACAGGAACAGGAGGACAGAAAGTAATTCAGCAGCTTGAAGTGGTTCCATCTTAAAACCACACAGACACCTGCCAGCCTGGGATTTAATGTAAGTGACAATGATCATCCATTAGGACTAATAACTGCATCTAACCTTGGAAAAATTTATTTTCATTTTTAAATTCACTTTAACGTTTGCTATTAAAAATCTGAAGCATTTCCAAAAGTCATAATAAAAAGGTGAAAAAGCAAATTTACATGAAGAAATGTTAGAAAAAAAACCAGGATTTTTTAAAATAATAAATCAGAGCTGAAATATGGAGGACCAAAACTGACAAAATTGAAAATAAAAGCAGAGATATATATATATTGTTTTTCCTTACATGCGTTTTTGTCAAGAAATCTACCTTATTTTTCCTTTTCCTTATACATTTGTCAAAATATGCATGTATCATCAAAAATACATATGCAAGAAAAAGAAAAAATAAGTATATTTCTGCTTTTATTGCTAATTATGTCAGCTTTTGTCCTCCATACTGCAACACTTCTTGGTGGAACTGAATGAGCTGGGAGACTAAGCGAGCGCTCGGCCATTTTCAGCTCCGTCACGAAGAAAACGTCTTATTAGAGCAGCAGCAGCGACATAATTAACAGCCCACATGTGTTTCACTCTGCCGCGTCTCTCTGGGACCGACTCGTCTCGGTTTCCTTTCTGGATCCAGATGACAGAGGCGATAAAGCCTGCCGAGAATTACGAGGTTGTAATGAAGAGCTAAACGTGCTTCAATAACCCAAACCGCTCATTTACGCACAAACTGTGCCACTCTTCCACGATTTATCACTTCTTTTTATTAACTCGGATTCAAATTCAGGATCTCCGACATGTTACTCCAACCTTCAAGACAAAAAAATATGAAAATGTTGAAATTACTTCCATACAAGAATTACTGAGGAGATCTGGATAAACTCGTATGAAACAAACAAAACACCAGAAGGTGAATTATATCTGCGTCTGACACTTTAAAACTTTATGATTAACCGGTTACTATAAACTCCTTCCAAGGTTTAAACAGAAGCAGCTCGAAATAAAGAAAACAGTGAAAATTATTTACTAAAAATAATTAAAGATTAGGACGAATATTAAAAACAACCGTACTTCAGTTAAAGAGATTCAGGAATTCAAGAGTAAAAAATTGTCTTTCATTTTTAAAATAAAAAAAATTATGAACGTCCTCGCTAAACAAATGCTATGAGGTTTAATTGTTTTCTTTTCTACAGACTGAATTTCATAAAACGTTTTTATTTTTTATCAAACTTTAATATTTTGTGTTTTTTTTCTTTAATATGTTTTATGGGCCAAAAGATTGTTTTTCATTTTTATGATGCTTTGAGTATAAAAAAGTGAAGCTTGTGCTTCTACCGTCGGTTCACACAATGACAGGAGTTTAAATATTGTTCACCTTTTTCAGTACAAATGTATTTTTTTCTTTAATTTTGACTGAAAAAAACGACACAAACAATAAATAGACTTAAACTTCAACCGAAATTTGGGCTCATTTTTAGAGCAATCCAAAAAAAAGATTTTAAAACAGTAAATAAAAAAAGAGTAAAGTTTCAGGGAAGTTTCATTCAGAGGAGGAGGGGGGGAATCTGACCCGGCTTAACAAAATGGCGGCTGCAGTGATGCGTTACCGCTTTCTTTTCCTGAACCAAACCGGCCGCCATTTTCTCCTCCAGCGGTGCAGAGCTGCAGGCAGACCAAACTGGGGCCAAACTGGGAGAAAAACTCCAGAAACCAGTACAGCCACATCACCTTGGAGTCGTTTTCAGATGGAGAGGCGGTTGAGGGGCGTTAGCATGCTGCTAACCAGTCAGACATGACGAAACTTTAACAAACGATGAACAAACAACCAACCAATTAACGACCAACAAACAGTAGAGAAATCAGTGGCAACAACTCAATCAACAATCATCAAGATTTAAAAACTTTAGATCAGGGGTGTCCAAATTTTTTGTCACCTGGGGGAAAAAAAAAAATCAGAGTCAAAAATATTCCAAGAAAAACAAAAAAGGTTGTCCAATTTTCTCTATTCTCTGTAAATCCAAATCTTAAAAAATATTTTTAAAAGATTTTGCACATTTTCTGTATAAAAACAAAGAATTTATTCAGTTACAATAACAGAATTTCTTTCAAAACGATCGCTATATTTAGCTGAGTTTAATAAATTATGGAAAAGCTGATTTTGATGCAGCAAAGTCGTCTTTTGAGTAAAAATCTCTGGATAAACGTCGTTTTACTTATTATTAAAGTTTGGCTGTAAAAACAAATACTTTGTCTATTGCAAGAAAATTATGTCTAATAATTTTCTGCTGACATAAAAATAAAAGTTTAGTAACCCTAACATATCTTTCTTAAACTGGAGTTGAGGGCCACAAATGGCCCCGGGCCGCACTTTGGACTACCCCTGGTTTAGATCCTTATTCATACATTATTACTGATTTTAAACTCAAATTAAATCTTTTTTATTCTCTGAAATTAATGTATTTCATAAATTAAAAATGATTAAATGAAACAGTCTCTCAGTGAAAGTGCTCAACCTTTTTATTTTTCCACATTTCAGACCATCTGTGTTGTATTTCACTGGGATTTGGGGACATAAATTGAGCTTCGCTGTGGAGTGTAAGGAGAACGATGGATTATTCGCTTCACGTTTGACAACGTTTTGTTTTTCCTCCTTCGGGATTTCGTCTCAACTAAATTTGAACATCTGGAGACTCGAGTTTTTGTCCATATCTTCTTTATCAAACAACTCAAACTCAGCCAGATTGAATAAAAAAGATAACTGAGCATCATTTATCACTGATTCCAGATTCAGCCTTGGGTCTGGTCTTTAACTACGCCATTCTAATACACAGATATGCCTAAACCAGAGAGACCTGCAACAAAACACCTGAATCCTCGCATCAACAATCATCGGAACCACATGTGTCAAACTCGTGGCCCATGGGCCAAATGCGGCCCGCCGTAGCTTTCCAAGTGGCCCTCTAGTCTCCAGATGCCAAATCACATCAATCAGTCCCTCCAGTTATTCACAATTCTGCGATCACAGAAATTCACACAAAATCAACGGATCCCTGCATATTTTTGTGCAAATGCATAACTGTGAGTTCATATCAAAATGATAAACATTGGGTTTCAGTGATGCTAATTCTCACCTGTAGATTAAACAGTTCCTCAGGTATGAATACTACACGCACTTTATGACTCTTAAAGAGGCAGTATCATGTTTTCCAGGCACATAAAACCATTTTATAGCCACTTATGTTACCTTCAGTTGTTATGAAAATGCTTCACGTATCAAATATGACTTAAGAAATCTGACTTTGTAATTGGGTCTCTGTCTCTTTAAAACCTCCTGCTCTTTCTGAAGCTCTGCCTTCAGGACGTCGTCACAACATGGCTTCTCTATTAACCCTTTCACAACGTTTTACCAGCGTTGCTCTGAGCAGCAGCTCCTATAATGACCTCAGCAGTTCCACCAGGTGTTTGCTAATTGCTGCTGGCTAGTCTGAAGGAGCTGAGTGGGGGAGGGCCTGCGTCTGGAAGGCGGTGCTAGGTCTACCCAAGCGTTTTGCACAGCTGAATGGTTGCCATGGAGATTAAAGGATTTCTGAAACATGTAGGAAAGAATCAAAGCAACACTCCAGGATTGTTTTAGATGAGGGAAAAACATTATAAAAAAGTTGATTTTACACGATACAATTCCTTTAAGTTCCCAAATGAGAGTTTCTCTCCCATCTTTACATTTTAACCCGGTTGGTTGAGGGAAAATTCAAACTGACCAATCAGAGAGAAGACGATGACGAAGACCTTCGATGCACTACAACAGCTAAGGTCTGAATGTAATGAAGAGTTATTTTTCTTGCATTCTTACTTAAATTCCTGCATAAATTTTCCAATTTTATTTCAGATGTAAGAAGATCAAACTGCCTTTATTACAGTATGTTGTTAAACTCTGCGGTCCCTTCGGTGCAGAAACAGTGACTCGTTTGAGCGTGAACTCGTGTTTTCCAGCCTCACACGTTGGTTTTATTGAATCCATCAGGAACTTCTCGCCCGGATCCCTTCGGCGGCCTCAGGACATTTTCTGGAGGTCTCTCTCCGCTTTGAGGGAACCTTAATGAAGTTAACATTTTTGGGGGTTTTGGGTTGAGGGAGGCGGCGCAGTGGTAACAGAGGACCGTTTTACTTCCTCATAATTCTATTTAGTGAGACAGAGTCGAGCCATAACCAAAAAATGTTTCATTTAACCTCAGACTGAACAGCCAGTCTGGTGGAGGAAGCCAACACAAAGATCTTCAGTCTGAGGAAAAACATCTGCAGGAGAGAAACACTGATTGATCTGAACATTTAATTTCTTCTTTAACTTTAACAGCGACGATTTCAACAGGCAGCAACTCGTAGGAGTGGAAGATAAAGTTTATACGAACGCTGATGATTCTCAAACATGAGGATTTGATTAGCGTGACATTCATTAACGACTTGGAGTTTAATAACTAAAGGAAATGCTTTGAAACCTCATTACATGTTTCGACTGGAGGCGGGACAAAAACAGATGGTTTTACGCTAAGCTGGAAAACCATCGAGGTCACGACAGGTAGCAGCTCTCTCTTAGCTCTGGGAGGGTGGAGATAATCACGAAGTTAATTGAAATGTTATGAATCGCTAAGAATAAGAATCAGGTCTTTTGTGTTACGATGCGTCCTTTAGATTTATTATCTAGCCTGAAAGGTTTTTCACCGAAATGGCGACACCTACAGGCCACACTGAGACATAGTGATGTCACAAACAGGTCAAATAGGTACATATGATGCATAGAGAGCTAATGCCACTGAACTTTGTCATATTTATGGTTTGTTTTTACTTTTATATCTTCCGTT
>NW_006801129.1:15229-21105 GCF_000485575.1 Poecilia formosa | reverse complement strand
CAGCAGCTGAGATTGAGACCAAAATCCGCTGTGCGATTCATTCATGCGGCAGTGAATCCGTCTCTTTAAAAAAATTTCCCACTTCTTCCTCACATCGTGTCTTTAGGAAACCTTCAAAAAAAAAAACCCCGGAAGATTTGGGATGTATCTTACTTTTGACAGAGGGAAAGAATTACATATAAATAATAGTCTTTACCACCTGTGTAAACTTTGCTGGTGAATGTTATAACACATAATATAAGTTTTATAATATATGTTACATTGTTTCATTTCTAATGTGGGCTCTTGTGTCAGATAATCTAAGTCAATGTTAGAGAATAATTATTTTTTTTAATATTTACGGAACCTCAGTTAGTCTTCATAGCGGGGCTGAACTCGGTATTACACCAAGCACTGTAGCTAATATTAGCTGGTATCTCGTCGGTGGACATACAGTAAAGTAATATTCTAATCACAAAATATACATAATAATATGTCCATCTTACATGTGAAATGTTGTTTGTGGAGCCCTCAAATCAATAGTCATCGATCCGAACAACAATATCCCTCAGTGCCGAGGCATCTTCTGTTGTTTTGGTTGAGCAAAGTAGGATGGATGACCGCTGGTTTGTGCAGCAAAAATTTTTGTTTGTACTGCTATCTTTTTAAAGCTATTAATAGTAGTTTATATAGGTCAACCAGCACAAATGTAGCACAAACGTTTGACACCAATTTTGTTTGATTTAATAAAAGTGGGGGGGCTGGTTGACCTGTTGACCTTTACACTTTCATTAATATCTTCAAAGCCAAAGCAACACAAACAAAAATTTTTGCTGCACAAACCAGCACAAACATAGCCGAGTTTATTGACAGCCATTTTGTCTGATTTGAAGGTGGGGGGGCTGGTTGACCTTTGATGACCTCTAGAAACATTTGTTTATATCAGTGGTTCTTAACCTGGGTTCGATCGAACCCCAGGGGTTCGATGAGTCGGTCTCAGGGGTTCGGCGGAGCCTCTGCCGCGGAGGTAAAGACACACTTGTGTAAAGTTGTGATGACGCCCCGCTTTGCCATCACTTGCTGCAGAGGATCACGTTACATTGCTTAGCCAATCAGTGCTGCGGAGGAGCACTGATTGAAGGAGTTCCACTCTCAGCATGGATTTGAACTTGTGTCTTTAATTACTTCAACAAAACTCACCGTTTTTACCAAATTCTGTAGCTTTCGGTGTACTTCTAAATCTGCTCCTTAGTAGCATATTTTTGGGTCTGCTACTGCCTTTAGTGGTGTGGGGGTGGAAACACAACTAATATAATTACATTACTAAATCAGAATACCAAAAAGTCTTTATTATTTAGTTTAAAATTTTCATTCTCTTAAGAATGTAGAGCTAATTAAATGATCTAAACAAGACCTTAAAGTGGTTCCAGTTTCTCTCGAAGGCCAACCTGTTGAAACTATGGCAGATTTGGGTCGTTCCTGGACAGTCAACTCAACTTTGCTGAAAACACAGACTATATTTTGAAGAACTGTTCTCAGAGACTCTACCCCTATGTCTTGAATTTGGCAGGGGGTTGGGGGGAATCATATTTTATTTATCACTACAGAAGGGTTCAGTGAATGTGCATATGAAATTGGTGGGTTCGGTACCTTAAAAAAGGTTAAGAACCACTGCCCTAGAAAGAGTGGGGTATTATGGACAGGGGCGCTGCCAGGAATCGTGGGCCCCCTGACAAAAAATTTGTTTGGGCCCCCTAAATTTTGGAGCGGCTTTAAAATACTTACGTGTGGAATATCAAACATTTTTGTCGTTTCTGGTATTCATAGTGTGGAAAAAAGCAAAATAATCAGGCTATCAATTGATGAAGCCAGCTGCTTAACAGCCTAGATCAGGGGTCTCAAACTCAATTTACTTGAGGACCGCTGGAGGCAGAGTCTGGGTGAGACTGGGCCGCATAAAGGATTCCACAAAAAACATTTTAAAAATATCCTCAAATGTCATCACCATTTAATTATTTCTCCATTACATGAACTGCAGGCTTTGGCTTTGACAAAGACATGATGAGGGTGTGACAAAATTTAGGGTGCATTTACACTGCAGCCTGAAGTGACCCAATTCCGATTTTTTGTCAAATCGGATTTTTTTGCTGGGCCGTTCACACTGCCACACATATGCGACCTGTATGTGTTCTGCAGTCTGAACGGGCAAACGACCTGAAAGTGTCCCGCATGCGCAGTAGAGGGCGCAAGAGCGTCAGCGTTCTCAGTGTTCTGCCAACCGCCATAAAAAGAAGAAGCAGTGCTCAGTGTTTGCGGAAGCAAACATGGAGGCTAACGGTGGAGCTTAGCTTACATATTTGAAGTTGTTGTCCAACCGGAGCAGCATATTAACAACTTAATCCTCATTACAGTCCGTCATAGTTGTTTTTCTTCCCACTTGCGCATATCATGACGCAGAAGTTGTTGAGTATCAGTGACGTTCAGTTCAGATGAATATGGCCTGGACGTTAGATCGCATTTGAATCGGATGCGTATCGGATATGGGTCACATTCGAAAAGAATCCGACCTGTGCTGTTGAGACTGTCATGAAAAGATCAGATACAGGTCTCATTACGTCAAAAAAAAAAAAAAAATCGGAATTGGGTCACTTTAGGCTGCAATGTGAACGCACTCTAAGTTTATTCCACTTGGCGTCGCTTTTATTTTACGTTTCACAGAAGTCTTTAGCCAGCTAGCAACGTATGGAGAACGTCTTGACGCGTGACGTCATTACCGCTTCTACTTGTCACAACAGCATGGCGGATGACAAGCAGCCCGGTAGCAGTTGCCTTTCTCGGCGTTTGACCGTGGCATTTAAAAGTACGGGAATGGCGACTGCAGGGAAGGGCAACTGGTACCGGACTGTTCCATCATCCGCCGCACTATTGTTGCAAGCGTAGTGTGCATGAATTCAGTGTAGCTTAGCCTAGCACCGAATGTCAGCCATGACGAGGAACGGCAGGTGGGACTTCCTTCAGAGGTCTGCTCACCCTGTGGGCCGCGCTTATATTATATTTTCATATCCCGGTGGGGGCCACGAGACATCGTCCTGCGGGCCGTAAGAATGAGACCTCTGGACTAGATTGTCATTTCTGTACTTCACAAACAGCAATAATAGATTTTTAAAAAAATCTATTTCACTCATTCTTTTTTAGTATTTAATTTGTTAGACTGTTGACACCTTTAGAAAGACAAACTCTTGCTTCTGTCTATTTTCATATGTTTTTTAAACCTTTGATTTTAGTTACCAACCAATTCGGAAACTTTAAACAAAAATGTAAGTTGTACCTTTTCCTCTATCAAAATCAGAGGCTTTCAAGCATTACAAGCATTACATTACAAGCATTTGTAATGTGGGGAAGGACAAGGTGGCTAGCAGGGGTAGCTAACGCGCAGCTCAAGAGCCGCATGCTGCTTTTCTCTCTCTCTCCTGTGCAGTTGGTGGCAACTCAACTGGTCTGTCAAGATTCTCATTTTAAATAAAATTTGTGGAGTATTTTATTTCACTAGCAAGGACCATGCCACAAATATATAGGTTTAAAGATTTATTAGTGAAGGGATGAAGGGACGAGGGATGAAGGGATGAATGATGGGGGGGTAAAGGGATGAATGATCTTGATTTGGTTATCTGGGGAGAATGATGGGAAGGCTTGGGAGGTGACCCTGAGATGTTCGGATGACGGCAATACTGTTGTTTGATGGGGAAGTCTCCTCATCAAAGTAGTAGAAGATGAAAGGAATCGGAATATACTTGACTTGTTGTCTGAGCTGCTGAATGGGATTCCTTTTTCATGTAGAGAGCGTTGAAGGCGAGTGACGAAACGGGACTTGAGGCCTTGACCAGTTGAGACGCCTGCGGTGGAGCACTGGGACATGGATGTGTTGGTGTTGCTTGGCTGAGTGACTCCGGAAGGTGGCGGTGGCCCGGGAGAACGAGCCTGATGTCCGACACCTCTAAGCGGTCTACGGCCATGGGACTGGAATATTGTTGGAGGTGAAGAATGAACCTTGGACGGTTCTTGAACTGACGGCAATGTGGTGCAAGACAGAGCTCAAGTATTAAAGATATCGGAGCGCAGGCATTTGCCACTTGAAGCTTGTCTCGTTACTGGAGGAGGAGAATGTTTGATAGCAGATGGGAAATTGAAGATCATTAAGAAGGGAAGAGCTGAATGGCCACTTCACATTCTGTGGTGAGTTGAATTTGTAGATTTGTAATCGTAGCAATAGTCATGGGTCTGACAGTTGAAGAAACATAACAGACTAAGATGAATGGATAAGCAGAGTATGAACAGGCTGCCTGGAAAATTAGAGGACTGTTTTGGGCGTGCCCCAGCTCCTTAACTTAACACATTAACTTAATTTGGAAAAACCTACCACTTTCATTTGACTTCTTTCCAGTTTTTAACGAGCCTGCAGTTCAATCACCTGTATTGCAGTAGCTTCAGTTGGACCACTAGCACTAGCGTAGTTAAACCAGAGAGTTCTGTCACCTCATGCTGGGGCGCTGCCAAGAATCTTGGGTCCCCTGACAAAAAATTTGTTTGGGCCCCCCTGCGCAGCTGCTGTTACAATTTTTTGAGTCTATTTGACCCGTAAAAAGCGTCACAATTTTAAAGGCTTTATAACTTTTCTTAGCAGTTTTTCTTAGCTGTATTCAGCTGCAGCTTCTATGGACTGTAGCTGCATACGTCACTGTTCCGCACTCATAGCAAGAACAAACCATTTCATGCAGATTCAGGGGGGAGTTCAGGGCAAAAACAGATGTGTTTTTTGGTCTGGGAGGGGAAACATTAAATTTTTACTGCTAAAAACAATCTTTGAAAATACAATATGATTAATTTTGTATTTGATAGGACCCCGATTTTTTTTATTTTATGTCTATGAACAAAATATAAATAATTAAATTGTGGAGAGCCCCCTGTTAGTCAGGGCTCCTAGAATCGTCATCACTTTTCTCCCCTTTATTGAGTCCCTGATTATGGGTAATCCTCAGAGCCATGGTGATCACCGACGAGGTGGGTCTCTGCTATGTGATAAAGAAATATTGTTTATGTATTTTATAAAATATGTTTAAGGTTTTCATTTTTGCATATTATTGAAATATGTTTAATCCAAGTCATGTTAATTCTGTTGTTATATAGTTTTTGTCGTCTTTAAGAATCCTTAGTTCGTGAGAAAGTGTGGTGGGAATTTCCAACACGGTAACATTATAGCTCCACCCAGGAGCTTGTTTTATGCCAGAGACTGACCTTACCTTGATGCCCATTGTATGAAATGCAGGTATGTTTTACCAAATCTTTTGTAGCAGATGGTCAACTTAAGGCTGAGTTTTATATAAACAGTTTTATATAAAGATATGGTTCATTTATGTTTCTGCATTGTTCCAAGATGCAAGTTTACATAAACTAAAATATAAAAATGGCATCCAATAAATAAGATGTCAGCATTTTATTTTATTTTGCAGAACATTTTAATTAGTTGCTTTTTTTTCTCTGAAAAAGAAACTCACTGGTTGTTCTTTTACTGTAAACAAAATCCACTATGCGATCACTGTAATTTTAAATGATTTTATTGTGGTTGCTGTATTATGGGTAATCCTCAGAGCCATGAGGATCACCGACGAGGAGCTTGTTTTATGCCAGAGACTGACCTTACCTAGATGCTGTTAAGGAAGAAATTCTAAAATAGGTTAACTTTGGAAAAAGTTTGGCTCTCTCTTCCTCTGGATCCCAGGTCCTCTCAGCGAGCCACATGTGGCCACAAGGAAAACAACAATGCGTGTTGACATTACAGAGTTTAATCCAATATAAGACAATATATAAACTTACACCAGAAACTGCAGAACAACGGAGAC
>NW_006801129.1:4770-14297 GCF_000485575.1 Poecilia formosa | reverse complement strand
ACTGATTTAAAACCACAATTTAGGCCATTTGAATCAAGACATGTTAAGTTTTAAAACTAGCTTATTTTAAATTTATTTTCTCAACAATGCCCATTGTGTGAAATGCAGAGCCATGAGGACCACTGACGAGATGGTGAATAAAAGAAACAACTGTTGCCAACTTGAGCAGCTCCTTGTCGTTCATTACCACACCAAGAGAAACCTCCAGATCCACATAGGCCCACACGTGGTCTTTTGTGTTTTATATATTTCC
Source organism: Poecilia formosa (assembly GCF_000485575.1). NCBI lineage: Eukaryota > Metazoa > Chordata > Actinopteri > Cyprinodontiformes > Poeciliidae > Poecilia > Poecilia formosa. Next base: position 14,044 of record NW_006801129.1, on the reverse strand, counting down.
TTATTAAATAAATATTGAATAAAAATAATGATAGCTACTGCAGTGTACGCAGAGCATTAAAAGAACAAAGAACAGCTCTCAGTGACACTCCAGTCCTATCTTCTTAATAAAGAGCTATTCAGAAGAATCGAATCGTTCGTGAATGTCACGTCACTATTTTGCAGACTTTTGGACACAGTGTTGTCCAAGTCAACACCTCCGCAGGCATGTGCAGAGGGTGGGGCGGCTAGAGGTGCTTGCTCAAGCACCTGCTCCTTTTGCTCCTTGCCTCCAAGTGCCCTTTTGCTCAAATTTTTATTTTTTTTATTTTTATTTATTTATTTATTGGTATTATTATTTCCTAAGCCCTCTTCTGACACATATAACATGTACTAAAATCATTTGTTTTTTTTGTTGGGTTTTTTTTGTACAACATAATAAGCCAGTCACCTGGTTACCTTTGACCTTTCGCCCGTGATGCATGACGCAATTGCCTCCCACGCAGTGAGATAAGGCGGCTAACTGCGGAGCTCAACGTAGCGAACGTTCCAGATTACAGAACAGTTTTTGGTGAATTTAAAAAAAAAAAAAAAACGTTTTTGGTGAATAAAGTGGAGTAGACTTGCTACTTGTCAGATGACGGAAATCGTTTCTGCTTCAGCACGGAGTAGCGGTTTAAGCAGAGAGGTAATGAAATACAACAGTCGCTGACAGGTCTCTGCGTCTGCCTTTCTCTGAAGAAATACTGAGTGGGAGGAGACAGCCAGTTGAGGAAAAACTGTTCTTATCTATCATTCAGTATTTTTATCATACAGACATTAGGCTGTTGTTGTGCTATTAGCTAGCTGCTAGCTAACAACTTTGCTAGCAAAGCAAGATAACTGAAAAGCTTCTTCCCTGTATCGTTAATGATAGCAGTCATTCTTCAGTATTGCTTATGCAATAAGGGCACATCGCCAATTTAAAACTACTTTCACCCCTGGCTATAAGTAAATATTATTTAGCTTGGTTAAGAATAATTATTGCACTGTCAGTAAATTACTTCTAATAGATGTTCTTAGTTGCCAAAGGAACACAGTAACACCTTCATGAGCTCAGAGGTTCAAACTGATAAATAATGAGGATGGATGCTCTCTGCTAAAATATTTCTTGCCATCTTTCATGTTATTTCAGAAAACAGTTGAGACAGAGTTGTTTATGGTTTCACCACTATTTACCTACTATTTTACCTGCCATTCAAAGTATTCTTAAAAGATTGTCAACCAGCCATAAGATTCCTGAGCACAGCTGCACAAGTGGGAACAGCATTATGTACAAACATGGCTAGCATTACTCCATCTTGGCACTTTGAGTAGTAGCCTCATGCCATCATTTTATGCCACATAAAGTTTCTGCAGCACAGATGGGCCGTGTAATAATGTAATTCATGAATATGATTTATCATTTTGGAGTCGAAGGAAAATTTCCTCATTGATAGATTAAATAGTTTCATCTTATTTTTTTTTCTATATATAAGACTCTACCAACAAAAAGTCTCTCAATAATATACATGGCACTGTAAAAACAAAAAAAAAAATGAATTTTTACTAATATCTGTTTAACAACCATGGTTGTAACAACCTGGGTTGTTATTCTTCTGTACCTGATTCATTTGTTTGTTATTGAGTTTTGCTTAATTAATGGTATTTTTGTTATAGTTGATCATGTTGTTTTTCATGTCTCCTTATGTCTTTTGTTTCTCCCATAATTGATGGCGATATATAGATACTATTTATAATGTATGAAGGTATTGTTTGTCATTTAATTAGCTCTACATCCTTAAGAAAATGAAAAAAAAATGTTGTTTTATAAGATAATTTATCTTTTACGGTGCCAGTAATGCCAGAATTAATAGTAAATAATAAAGACGTTGTGGTATTCTGATTTAGTAATGTAATTATATTAGTTGTGTTACCACCACCACGCCACTAGAGGCAGTCGCAAGCCCGAAAAGATGCGACTAAGAAGCAGATTTAGAAGTACACCAAAAGCTACATAATTTGCTAAAAACTGTGAGCTGTGCTGAAGTAAATAAAAGAGAGAAGTTCAAATACAGTCTGAGATTGAAACTTTTTCCTAAAGGTGAAAATATATCACAGATTAAAAAAATAATAATAATAAAAACGGAAGTATAGGAAATAGCGCCCCCTTCACTTCCCGATTGCAATGGTCCCATTTCCAAATAGGGTATGAGACTGACAGTGGTCCGTCCCCGCCCCTTTGTTTGCTTCAGCGAGGTGAAGAGAGCTGGAGAACGGCTGGCCGAAATTAGCGTTCATAAATCGGATCAACCTTGAGCTAAACGCCGCTTGCTCAGCGGATATTGGAATATGCAATGTCCAACTCAAACTAACTTCACTGCAGTCAGTAACACAATAAAACCACCGGGATAAAGTTTGTTTTGTTTTGTGGCCTGTAAAGATGGCACAGAGCGACTGCACCTAAACTCCCCACAACGTCTGACATAGTGACGTTGGTTCCAAAGTTCTATTGACCAATAGTAGAGGAGCTGGACATAAAAGGCAGCTCTCCTCATTAATATAACGATGCACACGGAAAAGTAAAAACAGGGGAGAAGAGGCAATGACAAAAGAACGAGGGCTTGTATAAGGAAAAGACAAAACAACATATTTTCTTTTCTTGACAAACGCATGTTTAGGGGAACTGAAAAAGAAAATATATACATTACTTGATGGAAACTCATGTGTAAGGGGAAATGAAAAAGAAAATGTATACATTACTTGATGGAAACTCGTGTAAGGGGAAATGAAAAAGAAAATGTATGCATTACTTCACAGAAACTCGTGTAAGGAAAAGGAAAAAAACTAAATATATATTTACGCTTTTATTTCTTATGTCAGTTTTGGTCCTCCATAGTTAGTCACTTTTCATCACTCCCTGTATATCACACAACACACAATTAGGCTGAGACTTGCTGTGATTTCAAAAATTGAAGCATGAGTGAAAAATGAACTAAACATTGCCCAAAAAGTGCAATGTGGATCACCAGTTTAGGAAATGGTCAAAAACTACATCAGGTCAGGAGTTGTAGAATCACTTACCCACCATGTACAAAATTATGTCACATTTCAGGGGACATATATGTTATTAGTATCTGAATGATTTTTGTTCATCAATTTACTTTAAATGTTTCATAGATTACATAACTTCTAATCTAATTTGAAAGCTGCAAAGAGCCAAACAAAATATTTTGTGAAAAACATTTTAGATTCCAAGGTGAGTAATGTTTTTTATGTACATGCCAACACACAAAAGAATATATACAGTGTATGTAAGTGTGTAAGACGTTAATTATGAAACAGTTCAGTCAGCTAAGCAAACCTCTGTGCAAAATATTTTAATCTTATTGGACAGATCCAAAGCAGCTGACATAATAGCTATCCTACATTTGAAAGCTTCTTTTTAAATACACTGACAGATGCCAACTTTTAATAATGAATTAATTCATTAACGACTGTAATTTTATAATCTCTGCCTGTCATGTTTGTAATCCTCCACAGTTCAGTGCAGAGCACACAGAAGCCACCATTAGATCAAGAGCAAGTAATCTGCTTACAGTCATATGCAATGCAACAGGAGCTGTTATTTCTGTTGTAAAGTGAGCATCAGCCAGAGGAAAACAGTGGGAGTTGATTTAAGTTAATGAATCATGCAGATTTGCATGAATCGATTTCATAATAGATGTAATTTGGTAACAAAAGGGAGGTTAATTTGACCACTAATTAATTTAGTTTGGGTCTTCTCACAGCCCTGCAGGTGAAACTGCACACAATGTCAATGTATAATTATCAGTTTGCCTACATCAGATTGTTACACATGGTATTTCTGCTTCTTCCCAATAATTTCTCTAACCCTATCACTGAGCTCTGGAGGCTGTTTTGGTTTGGAGTACATTAAGCTTCAATTAGGGATACTTTCTGCTTTCTTTTTTTTTCCCCATTTACACTTCCGGAAATAATGTTCTGTTTCTATCTGGAAAAGCTTCATTGATGACCTTTTCTATTTCTGATGTGGTCAGTTACAGCTCACTGCTGTCAATTTAAAATAGCTTTATTAAACCAAATGGCAAATTGGGTCAAGAAAGTAACTACTTAATTGAATATGACAAATCATATTCAATGATTGTCATATTGGGACCAAATCACCAGATCAAAATCTGATTATTTGATCTATGACATGATCTGGTATGTTCCAATGAGGCTGGTATTAGATTTAAAATACCTTTTAAAATAAATCTTTCATTTATTAAAACATACTCCTCACTAAGTCTCACCCATTAAGTTTGAGTTTCCCCGTGGTCCTAGAAGTTATGCTGTCAGGGGCTTCATGCCCCTAGTAGGATCACCCAAAGCAAACAGGCCTTAGGTGAGGAGCCAAACAAAGCTGGGATTGGCTGTACTGGGGTCGAATGGCAGAGCCGGGATTGGAGGCGACGTCTTGGGGCACCACGGAACTGGAGACTGGAACTGCATCTACCCAGTGCTTTGCCAAGCTCCACACAGATAGTGTTTAATTTCAATTTCTGAAGTTGGCAGCTTGATTCCAAGAGCATCGAATTCTTGATGAGTAACATTGCATGACCAGGCTGGTGAAGGTGCTTCCTGACCCTCGTGGAGATGGTGTGAGGCGTTGGGAGCATGCTGTGATCTAGAGTATCATCTTATTCCTGGGACGCATGTCTCTTCTACACTTCCAGCTGGATCCTATTGTCTCAATTCAGTTACGTGTAAAAAGAGTAGCACGACTGAAGTCCAGGGTGAGGTGTATTTTCTTTAATGCTGTCAAAGCTGTGACAAAGACCAGACACAATGGTTGAAACAGGTGGCATAGGTAAGTGATGCTCAGACACAAAACTGACTTAACAAATGACTAGGATTCAGAGAGAAACAGATGACAGCTGAGGTTAAATACACAGAGGATAACAGAACAAGAGATAGCTGGAATCAATAGAAGGGGAAATAACCAAAATACATACATAAAAAAAAAACATAATCCTCACAGATCCAAGACACAGTTTAGCTGAATGTGAAAATAATAAAGGACACTGGCTCACATTGGATGAAACACTATATTTCTTTTCAGGACTGTTCTTCATTTAAAAGCTTTCGGAACAAAAACAGTCCTTAAAAAGTCCCGAGTAGTTAACTTGACATGCACAGAGAGCAGGCAATGCTGAGGCCAATGGGAGGTACATGAGGGAAGTTTGCCCAGGGGGAGTGTGTGTGGAGGGGTGGTACAAGGAGGTTCAGGGGGACCTGCTGGGTCAGACAAAGAATCAGTTTTAAATGCTTCCAGTTCTAGTTGTTATTTTTATTTTTTTGTAGAGTACCTTGAGATGACATTTGTTGACAATTGGAGCAATAAAAATAAACTGAATTGAATTATCCACAGGTTGCACATACTGTGGCAAGAAATGTGTATGCTATAAAAATACAGATGCTTAAACATTGTGGCAACCTTGCATCTTACCTGTTTAATGTTCAGATACTATTTGATGAAAAATTCTTCCACAGGCTGACCAAATGCATTGAGAGAAGATGTGTTTCCTGGGGGACAGTGCACACAGAAAACACTTGTCTTCTTTGGCAGTCTAGTGTTTCTGTCGCCCAGGGAGAGAGCTTTTCATGCTCCACTGTCTTTCGACGAAAGAAGTGCCACTGTAACTCCATACCACTGTAAACTGGGGCCCGTACTCTGAAAGAGACAGTACTGCCTACTTACTATATAATGCATTTGAACAGGTTAAAAAGGCAGCCTGAGTTCTGCCTGCAAACACAGAGACAATGTCGCACCAAAAAATAACTGTTGGTTTTATCCATGTAGCCTACACATCCTCTTGACTCCCAGTAGTTCATTTTTGTCCTCTGTAGAGGACATTTCTAAACTTGAATATCTCCCACCCCCTGCATTCTACTGAAATAATTCCTTTTGGTATCTAGAGAGGACATTTAGGGCTTTTCAATGATACCACATGTGAAGGGGTGGGACTTTTGTATGTACCTTTTTCTCATTCATAAAAATTACGTTCATGAGTACAAGCACATTTTATGGGGAGAGACAAAGTAACTGCATAAAACTTTTTATTGTGCAAATTTTGTTTTAAAATTTTGTTGGCTTATTCTAAATAAGTCTCTTAGCAGCATATTAAAACATTCTATGAATTATTTTGACTGTACTTTATCGTATTTAAAAGTTGAAAAATTGTCCTCTGTAGTGGATATTTGTAATTATTTTTCTGCTTTTTCTGTATCCATCAACCCATCCATCCATCCATTTATCCACCAATCCATCCATCCATCCATCCATCCATCCACCCACTCATTCATTCATCCATCCACCCACTCATTCATCATACATCCACCCACTCATTCATTTATCCATCCCCCCACCCACCAATCCATCCTCCCACCAACCCATCCATCCATCCATCCATCCATCCATCCTCCCACCAACCCATCTGTCCGCCCATCCATCTGTCCACCCACCAACCCATCCATCCATCCATCCATCCATCCATCCATCCATTTTCTGTACACCCTTGTCCCTCAGTGGGGTTGGGAGGGTTGCTATTCCCTATCTCCAGCTAACGTTCCGGGCGAGAGGCAGGGTTCACCCTGGACAGGTCACCAGTCTGTCGCAGGGCAACACAGAGACAAACAACCATGCACACTCACACCTAGGGAGAATTTGGAGAGGCCAATTAACCTGACAGTCATGTTTTTGGACTGTGAGAGGAAGCCAGAGAACCCGGAGAGAACCCACCATACACAGGGAGAACATGCAAACTCTATGCAGAAAGACCCTGGGCCAGGAATCGAACCCAGAACTTTCTTGCTAGGCAACCGTGCTCAGTTTTGTCAATGTGAAATTCATTCTTATGTTGATGTTTGGGTATTTTCTTTGGGACAAACTGGTTGCCATCAAGGTTCAATTTCAAATGTATGGGGTTCCGATGTCCACTGTAGTGGACACATCATATTTCAAAAATAAAAACATTTTTCCAAAAAAAATGTTTTCAGTATTCCAATTACCTTACAAAGATTGTGGAATTAAAAAAAATGGTGATTGGACAATATTGCAATGAATTATCCTTCCATCAAAGCAGGACATATTGGACACAGTGGACATGTTGTCCATCAAGTTTTTTTTTAAAGTCCCCTTGACTGTCAAAGAGGACACAGGTGGTCTCATGGACCTTGACTAATAGATAGCGTTTTGAGGGTGACTGTTAAGGGGTTACAATAAAATTTGCAGCTGAACACACTACTTTGTCACTCCTCACCATCTAGTCACTCACATTTTCACCTGTATTTTTGACCACAGTACAAGGACGTGCTTCACTCTGCTTTGAACTAGCCCTCTGCAGGACTGAGGTTTTTAATTCAAAATAGGTAATGCGATTAATTTGCATTATGTAATATGTTTTAAACAATTGAGATTAATCACATGCTTTTAACACATTAATGTTTACAGCCCTAAAAAACATTAATCTTGTTCAGTAAACCAATTGTTCCACATGTTCTCCAACAAACGGTTAAGTCTGGCAGACATAGGACTGTCTCAGGCTGGACATTTTTGAAACTCGTGGAGAATTCACTCCAGTGGTGCAGATTTGTATCTGTTGTGTTCTGTGTAGTTATTTTTGAGGTTTTCTGTGTTTAGTCCTGGTCCTGTCCCGTCTTCCCTGTTGATTGCTTCCCAGGTGTGTCTCATTCCCTGACTACCCTCCCTGTGTATTTAAGTCCACCTGTTGTCTTTGTCTCGTCAGGTCCTTGTCATACGTTCGTTGCTTCACGTTGTCCTACCTGTTCCTCGTGCTACCCTGGTTGGCTTGTTATTGGATTTGTCATTAAATCATCTTCATTTTCATTATGACAACCTGGGCCTGTCTGCGTCTCCCTCACTGCTCACAAACACAAATCATGACAGTATCTATTTAATCGTGGGTGCTGTTGTGACCTCTAAAGTTTGCATATTTTTCACTGTCCTTAGTTATGGCTACAGCTTCTAAATAGAACAGTGATATGACTGACGGTAATGATTCTGATGAGGATGACTGTGAGAGCTTTGATGAGCTTGTTTGATGAGCTGAGAGACTGGCTATAGGAAAATGGAGGGTTACTGCACTTCTGATTTCAATGTTTTTTGAGTAAAGCTAACAGTAGCTTTCTACAATTTGAACTGTAATCTGAGCCTTAGTCGTATGCAGATGGATGTCTGGGAAAACAAAGTTTTATACATTTTATTCTTTCTTCCACACAATTATCCCTAAAAGCAATTATTTACAAAAACTCCAAGCAAGGGAGATATTTGAGAAAACTCCAAGCACAAATATGTTTGTCCTCACTGCATTGACTTTTGATTCTTCTGGCTCAGCCAGGGAGTGAGAGAAGGTTCCTTCTCTTAGAGTTTGCATGTCCTTCAAATAAAGAAGAACATGCATGGTTGAACAAAATACAAACCATGCATTTGATGGAAATTAAATGTTGTAAGCAGGAATGCAAAACCTACATCTGGAAACAGAGCTGCCTATGTTGTTAGAGATTTTTTGGTATTATCATTTTGTTATTACTTTAGTTCACATTCAGCCTATAGATTATTGTGATTTTCTGTTTAAAGTGTTCTCTTCCTTATGTGTGTATAAACTGACCTGGAGGTCACGATTGTCTGTTCATCTTCATGTGAAACAGTTAACTCTGTGTTTCCCAGACCTTAAATCCTTATCAACCAAAATACCTCCTAACTAAGGAACTGCCTGTGTGCAGTCGTATTTTGTCTTGTTGACAGGTTGACCGAGATTTGAACCGGGCTCAGACCGTAGATCAGATATCACCTGGAACTGGGTTGCTAGTTGTTTAGGTCAGAAGTTTTACGACCTCTGTTGTTTTTCCTGACTGCCCCCTTGGCTGTTTTTCTTTGACAATAAAACAGGGGCTCACGCGGAAGCAGACCAGAACGCTCTGTGAACAGCTCGGAGGAGCAGTTGACAGAGTTTTCTCCTTTTGCAAAAGCTTGGCCATAAAATTCATATACGTTGTCTGTGATTCTTTTATGTAGATTCGAAAAGAAAAATCCCCATCAGTGACTTTCATAAATGACTGAGTAACATGGTGAAATATGACTTTAAAAGATCAAATCTTATTGTTTTTATCTTATGACAAATAAACCATATTATTTCTGTTATTTTTTTACTTTGTAGCTTTAGAAACGGCACCCCATCTAGTTTAGCTAAACT
>NW_006801129.1:1731-4760 GCF_000485575.1 Poecilia formosa | reverse complement strand
CAGGGGTGGGCAACTCCAGGCCTGGAGGGCCGGTCTCCTGCAACTTTTAGATATGTCTCTACTTCAACACACCTGAGTCAAATAATGAGGTCATTAGCAGGACTCTGTAGAACCTGACCGCACTTAGGAGGTGATTCATATGTTGGATTCAAGTGTGTTGGACCAGGGAGACATCTAAGAGTTGCAGGACACCGGCCCTCGAGGACCAGGATTGCCCACCCCTGATCTACAGTTTTGTTGAGGCAGGCCGTTTGGTCTAATGCTCGCTTTGCTTGGAAGTCTGGCCCCCAGACGGAGCTCTTTACGCCTAAGTTTCAAACGTCTGATAAATCTTCCTTATTTTAATTGTAAGTAGTTCTTTAAATGTCCTGTGAGATTATATACTTACCCATGTATCCACAACAACCGGAACTTTCAATATCCAGCAAGTTATTTTCTCAATTTACCGTCTATTAAACAAGTGCCCCCCGGATTAATTACACTCTCTGCAGCTGCAGCTGTGAAGTTGCCGTATGGGCTCTTTGCACCTAAGGCGTTGACGTCACATCTCCAGGAGCCAATGCGGCTCACTTTTTTCCGCTTTGAGTTACCATGACTGCTAGAAAAGACTAAGTCCTATTTTTGATGCAAAAAAGCAATACTATGAACACTGTTGTCTTCCTAATATAATGGGCTTTTAAGTTTTCATTAATTTCCAAGCGATCCTGAATTAAGAAGATGGTGGCTTGTAATATCTGTCGCTACCAGTTGAAGCTAACGCTGCACAGCAAAGTTTGCAGCCTTCACGTCACTCCAGATCAGCCTAAAACTACCGGGGATACGGATGATAAAGGAGCCTCCCTGAGTTATTTCTATGGAGTCACTTCTGTATTCAGCCTGAAAGAGTTTATGGGAACGAGAGAGCAGACCAGAGCCAGACAGCCGAGCAACTGATCCGCCTGTACATACTGTTGTAAACACCGCCCTAGCCCAGCTCTTCACAAGAAACATGCAAAGGTAATAAAACGAAATAACACGGAGACATTAAGGGACACAGTCATATTTTCTAAAAGCAACTTTGAACCTGAACGGTCAGCTGAACCAGATCTCTAACACCAGAGCTGCGCTACTGTTAAGTTATGAGGCTTGTTGAGCTTCGTCAGGCTTCGGAAGCTAAAAGCCCGAACCGTAACCTCCCCGTTAGTCTCTGACACTAACAACTTGAAAATAAGATAAATACATTGTCCGTTAGAATGTTTAGATACTTAAATAGCACATTTTTACAAGAACAATGTCAGAGAATATTGCCTACTAGCATAAGCTAACGTTAATGTTAGCCACAAAGTTTAAGTAAAACTCACCTTCGTATCAGTAAATGTATAACGAGGCGAACATCTAAAACCTTTCTCCAGCTGACTTGTTGGGGCTTGGGATCGATGTACAAACCTTAGCCAAGCTCTGCAAGTACTTAGTGTAAATGATATTTGTATTGGATCGGAAACAATCGAGCCGCTTTTCCCCGAACGCGGAAGCTGAGGTGCAAAGAGTCCATTAACCCGGGCCGTTTCTCAATATGCGTTCTTGTCCGTACTTGTGTTCTTGCGTCCTCGTGAAACGTCATTGACAACGGCCCAAGTACTGTTCCAATTCAAAGTACACATCCAGGCAAGAACGCTCAAAGTACCCGGATGTGTTCTTGCTCCGCCCATTTTATCAAGGATGCATCAATGCATCCTTCTGCGGACTTGAGGCAGCAAGATATCCCACAATGCAATGCGCCACCAGCAGCGGTAAATGGCGAAGGTCAGTACAGAAATGTATTGCATTTTTACCACCATTAATTGCCACGAAAACTCATTTAAATTTGTTTTTAGGCGAGAAAGTAGACCTTATAGCTTCATCTATCCACTCAGTTCATCCAGAATATTCATACTTTAATATTTGCTCCGGAGTTTTTCGGAGTAGCATAGCTCCGCTAACAGACCGGAGGAGCTCCCAGTTTAACGGGCGGTTGGAACGTGTTTTCCCCGCTAACCGCAGCCTGATTTCAGCAAGTCACTGTCGTTTTCCGCTGCTTGTTATCTGTTCGTAGCGTCTGAAAGTGAGATATATTTTCTCTCAGCTTATTTTTTTATATTTCTTTAGTTAATATAGGTATTTTATAAATTGTGTTGACAGACTTTCAAAACCAATTACTTTCATTCGCTAATTAACTGTTTTTGGGCATTTAAATTAGTAGTAAGAAAAATATTTTAATACAATGTCCCTTCATGATCAGAGAATCATACTTTAATTTGTAAATAAAAAAAAACAAAATTTCCCTAGGATTATCTTGTCATGTATGAGAGTGAACTCTTATTTTTCATTGTTTTATGCAGGCAGCTCTTCAGGTGAGCAGACTGCAGTTCCAGGTTTACTTCCAGCTTCGCAAAAACTCCTGGAGATTCTCTTCATCCCCGTGTCCTGCCAATGTTCTCTTCACTGTCTCCTCATCTTCTTAAAAAAAAAAAAAACTATTAAATTATGGTAATATTTTCTTTTGACAGTCTCAGTATGAATTTCCTGGAGTTATTGAGTGATTATCTGCTTGTTTTTGCTTATTTATTTTTTTGTTATTCTAATAAAGACATTCCTACAAAAATTATGTTTCTCTTTCTATGCTGGTGTCTTACTAGATTATACTTGATTATGATAACAAAGGAAACATAAGTTTGTTAATAAGTGTTTAGAAGTTATTATAAAATAATCATCCAGTTGTGTGACAGGAACTCTGGCCAGATGCAGGTTGGTAAAACATTAAATATTAAATAATTGTTTTAACTTTCCCTGTTTATGAATCCCTGGCAAACCTGGGGAATAAGGAAGAAAGCAACTGCAATTAACTGCATGACAGGCTGGCCATCATGTATTATGATTTGTCATTTGAGATAAATATTTTATAAGCAAATAATCTGATGAAGGTGGCAAACAAGACTCAAGCTTCACTGGTAACAGAAGTCTGAAAAAGTAATTTGAGGTAATTGTTTTCTATCAAGCTTTTTTCAATCAGT
>NW_006801129.1:0-1445 GCF_000485575.1 Poecilia formosa | reverse complement strand
AAGAACTGACTTTCAACTGTTCTTGCGGGTACGTACTTGCCAAGAACTCAAGAACGTACTTGCGTTCTTGAGTATTGAGAAATGGCCCCGATATTTGCTGGAAAGTGCAACGTCTCCCCTTTCAGAAACCGTTGGAATTTTTCAGATAGCGCTACGTGTGGCGGAATTACGGTACTGCAAATTTAGATGTGTCGCCGCCGACACGTTCCGGTCTAGCCTGGAGACTACAGTTTGGTTGAGGCGGACCGTTTGGTCAAAAACCGGAAATCCGACCCCCGGCCGGAGCTCTGGATATGGTAGGTTGTTAGGTAGCATAGACATAATATAAGGAACATTAACTTAACTTAACATTTTACTTAAGTAAAAGTAAAAAAGTACTGGCTTTTAAAAATACTTAAGTATTAAAAGTACTTTCTGAATAATACCTAATCGGTAATATCATTAAGTGTACCGATCATATTTAATTTTAATACATCAGTAATGTGCCATTTTAATGAGCAAAGCCGCAGATAAAGCATGTTTCTATTGTATTTACTCTCTGTAACATAGTTTAGACTTAGATATTTGACTCTATGCATCAATCAATCAAATTTTATTTGCATAGCACATTTCAGCAGCAAGGCATTTCAAAGTGCTTTCCATAAAGAAAAAAAACAGCATGTGACATTGAATAAACAGTAAGAAAGAGAAAGAGTTTGAAAAAAAAAAAAAAGATTAAAAAATTTAACATTAAAACCCACACCCCTTTTCAACCAGAGGGGACGACACCCCCGTCCTTATCTGGGACTCAAACCCGATCTGGGACTTTAGTCAAAACGCCATTTGACAAAGACTCCAACCTCTAGGACTTAAGTTAAACACTGTTTAACTAGGATTCTAACCCTCTGAGACTTTGGTCAAAAACGCTGTTTGACAAGGACTCCAACCTCTAGGACTTTAGTTAAACTCCGTTTAACTGGGACTCTAACCCTCTGGGACTTTAGTCAAAATGCATCATAATTTCAGGGAAGGAAACATCTTGTCTTCTGTCTTAACATAGCATGAACTTCACTTTTTTTTGCCACTAGTGGCATTTATTTAGAAAGAAATCCAACTGGCAGGGGAGGACATGGAACCAAGGAGCCACATAGCAGAGTTGTAGTCTAGACCACCAAACCCAAGACCAAATCAAGACCAAGACCAGCACCCCGCGCTACATGACAATAAAAATAAGTTTACCTATCAAAATTGCTTCTCAAATTAATCTGAAAGATCCACATTCCCATAAAAACACCTAGATATTAAATACTTAGAGCTGAAATAAATTTAACCAGTATCAATTCAAACTCTTCTTCATTCTGTTTTGCTTTTATCTCTGTGCCACAATCCGCAGAGGTCTCCTGCCATCCCTAAAAAAAAAATAACGCCCTGGGCGGTTGCCCATATTGCCAATGTCAGAAACCACA
>NW_006801128.1:84956-88224 GCF_000485575.1 Poecilia formosa | reverse complement strand
TGGGAAAACCATCATACAGTGGAACGGCCCTGAATGCAACAGGAGGGAAAAGCTCAAGGTATGAGCAGAAGTGCATTTAAAGCAGCTATTCTATTCTATTCTATTCTATTCTATTCTATTCTATTCTATTCTATTCTATTCTATTGCACTTTGTTTGCAGGCGGTGCTGCTGGCTCAGGACATTCGGGACAGGGAGCGTGGAGGTCGGGCCGACGTCGTCGTCGTGGAGGGAGCACGTGAGAAGGACACACCAGAGCTGGTACAAATGATGACCGACGTGCTTGGCAAAAGACCCAGCCAGCTGAAGAAGCCTGTTTCTGATGACAAACATGACCAGGAGCAGAACAACAGCGTCCGACTCTACCAGTAAGAACACAAATGTTTGATATTTTTGTTCCACTGACGCATCATGACTGTGATGTTATTTCGGAGAATTGTATTTCATATTTCCACACTCATCTCCTGTCTGTCAACAGCGTGTATGACAACACTGGCAACGTAGTGATCCAAGAAGTGGCCGTGCAGCCTCTGACACAAGATCTGCTCCGCTCTGCTGTAACTACGTTTAATCCTCCTGACTTTTTCTTCTGAAAAAGCTTGTTAGAAAAAAATAGGACATTTTACATGTCATTATTTGTTTGTTACTGGTGTCAGGACTGTTATATTTTGGACAACTGCGGCTCTAATGTGATGGTCTGGAAGGGCAAAAAGGCCTCAAAGGATGAACGTCGAGAAGCTATGAAGAGAGCGCTGGTATGAAACTAAAGATGATTCAAGACTAAATCTGAATTGTGTCTGCGTCTTCATTTTTATTTGTCTTTTCGAGCGCTGTAATTGAGACGTTTGCGTTTTCTTTCTCGCCAGGACTACATTAAAACCAAAAACTATCCGTCCAGCACCAGTGTGGAGGTGATGAGTGAGGGAGGAGAGTCAGCCATGTTTAAACACCTGTTCAAAAACTGGAGGGAAAAAGGGCAAATTACCGGACTGGGCAACACCCACACTGTTGGAAAGATAGGTAATATCACCAACAACCATTCATAACCAATGTACTTACATTAAGAATGCAAGCCAGAGAGATTTATTTTTTCACTTAGTTAAAAATTTACCAATGCAAACTATAAAAAGCAAATGTTTTCCTGACGCAATTTGTAAAAAAGAAAATTAAAAGATAAAAGAGGTGATGAGAGCAGAGAAATAAAAGACGAGAAGAGGACGTAGTGGGTCCCGACAAATCATAGGATCATACTCTGATACATAGATATCACTGAAATATTACTTAGAGGACGTTAGCTATTTTAATTCTCTGAAAGACAGGCCAAAACAGTTTTGGAACTTGACATAACATCCGTGAGGTCATGACATCCTTGAATCAATCAGCACTTTCAGGACACCTGTTTGTGTGTACAATCTTGATTCATTTTTAATTTTATTTCAGATAATAATTTTCCTAATTGCAGGTGACTAATTGAGTTCATTTTTTTATTATTATTTATTAACACATCATTTGGGTTATCATACAGCCAAGGTTGAGCAGGTAAAGTTTGACGTGATGGAGCTCCACGCTCACCCTGACATGGCGGCAAAGCACCACTTGGTTGATGATGGCTCAGGAGAAGTGAAGGTACAAAGTACACACTTTGATGTAAAAATATAAAACCATTACAAGTCATACTAGGACTGCCATAAGGAAGAAATAAAATCTGAAGACTTATTTTCTCCCTTTCAGGTGTGGCGCATTGAGAATTTGGAACTGGCTGAGGTCCAGCCAAATATGCACGGGCAGTTTTATGGAGGCGACTGCTACTTGGTGCTGTACACATACCGCGTGTCAAACAGAGAGCAGTACATACTCTACATGTGGCAGGTCAGTTTCATAAGAAAACAATTCAAAGTCTTTCTTCCTATCGTACAAACAAACCTACAAACCCTCTGTTTGTGCTTATTTATTTCCGTAAATCTTTTGCATCAGGGTCGCCATGCCACCAGAGATGAGATCACAGCCTGCGCCTACCAGGCGGTCACCGTTGACAACATGTACAACGGAGCCCCTGTCCAGGTGCGAGTGGTGATGGGAAAGGAGCCTCGCCACTTCCTGGCTATCTTCAAAGGAAAACTCATCATCTTCGAGGTGCGATTTGTACACTGCTTTAAACCAAATTAAGACTAGTAACATTGACAAGTCAAGGAGAAAGTTGTGGAGGGGTTCTATTTCATCCCTACTGACCGCCAGAGGGCGGTGCTGAAAGCACTGAATGTTCCTTTCGTGCATGCGCTGTTCGAGCAATAATGTCAACAGAGTCACACCTGTGACACATCGGATGATCAGTCAGAGGCTATATAGCATGACGTCATCCGAGGCTCTGTTCCTCTTTTCTTCTCGCGTGCGGTTCGTTTCGTATGGCATCAGCCTTTTTGGATTTCTGAATCTTTTGCCGTCGTTGGACACCCGACTGCCTGTTGGCCGGAGTTGCGGGGTATCGCCCTCCGAGGGCTGCGACGGATCTTCATTTACGGAACTGTTTGTTGGTGATGACAGCGTTTCCGCCTCCTCTCCCAACTCACAGCTTAGCCCTACTGTGTTTGTAAACCTGTTGGAGTTTAGCTAACGGTGTTAGCCTTTCTAAGTTTGACGGTTTTGCTTTAATTGGTGACGGTAGCGTCTCGCCCCCTCTCCCAATTTTAGCTACCTTGTAAGCGGTTTGTTAATACTTTGATTGGTGACGGGAACCTTTTTTTTTGTCCCCTCTCCCAGTTTTATGTGGACCGCGTCTGCTGGTCTTTTCTGTAATTGGTGACGGTAGCGTCTCGCCCCCTCTCCCAATTTCAGCCAATTTTGTGATCGTAGCTTTGTGCTGGCTTTGCCTGTTCTTCGTTTGCTGCTTAATTGGTGACGGCAGCGTTTTCGCTCCCCTCTCCCAGTTTAGTTTTTTCCTTTATTCTGAACATGGACAGCTCCCACTGTTGTTCGGGTTGTGGAGCTGTGCTTCAGGCAGATGATGGTCATGACCTGTGCCCTGCCTGCCTCGGGCATGATCACCTGGTTGAGGCCCTGTCGGATAATCCCTGCATGAACTGCAGCTACATGCCCCATGCAGTGAAGGTGGCTCGACTGGCCCAGTTACGCCCCGAGTGTGGACATGACCTTCCACCTTCTGGGCAGGTGGTCGTACCTAGGCGCTCTAAACGCAGGTCTGAGGCCTCAGCCTCTGTGGCTCCTCCTAAGAAGAAGCGAACTAAGTCTGACCAGGGTCTTTCCACAAGGGTT
>NW_006801128.1:40571-51859 GCF_000485575.1 Poecilia formosa | reverse complement strand
TCCAAGCAGGAATGAACCATTTAACTCAGATTAGGGAGTTCAGGGCAAATATGGATGTGTGTTTTTTGATCTGGGAGTGGGAACATTAAATGATTAATTTTGTAATTGACAGGGCCCCGATGTTTTTATTTTTATTTCTATGAACAAAAAATAAATAATTAAATTGTGGAGAGCCCCCTGTTGGTTAGGGCCCCTAGAATTGTCATCACTTTTCCCCTCATTACCGCGCCCCTGCCTACCAAAAAAACAGATTTTTGAAGCATCAAAAACAAAGCATTATCAAGTTAATAATTTTCCCTTCACCACATCATATATTTAATCTTAAATCCATTTTCATTAAGGGGGAGTAGGATTTGTCTAAAAGAAGAAAAATGAACAGTAATTGAGTACTGGGCCAGAAAGTGATGAAAAGGACATTTTTTAGTTATTTATTGGCACCATTTCTCCTCTTATACACCAACATCCTCTGATTGTTTTTCCAATTTTCCAGAAAAACATCAAGCGCTGACTCTGTTTCATCCCGCTGTTGTACACCCAGCCCCTCCCTCACTCTGCTCCAAAGTGGTTTAATGGAGAGGTAGCCACGCATCAATGCTTTTTACAATATTGTGTGTGAGAGTGTTTGTGTGTCACTCTGTGTCAATGAAAGTCAAAAACAGGCAGAATGTTCTGTTGCTGAGAATTAAAGACTTAATGCTTCTACATGTTTTTATTTTAAATCATTTGGCTTCTTCTGGACCCAAACAATTGTTAAAAGGCAACTACCATATTTACCGAACTATAGAGCGCACCTCATTATAAGCTGCTCCCACAAAGTAAAAAAAAAACAACAAAAAAAAACCTGGAAAGTACATATATAAGCCCCACCAGGCTATAAGCTGCTGGTATCTCTGCCGCTCTCGGTTTTCCACAAATATATCTGCTGTTAATTACGCAACCTTCCATCTCCAACGCCGAACCATGGATTTGTTCAAGCGAGTTTACCTGCAGCAGCTCTATTTCCCACCTGTACTGCCAGATCAATAGCCTTCAGTTTGAAGAAATTTCTCCGTCATACCTGCTACTAGCATGTGCTTGTTCTAAAAGAAAATTACCGCTTTCTTCTTTGATTTCCAATTTTTGACTTCCAATGATTCACTTCCTGCTAAAGAGCCCCCTGGCGGCTGAAGAAAAATCCACCGAAAAGCAGCACCGGGCTATAAGCCGCAAGGTTCAAAGCGTAGGAGAAAAGTAGTGACTTGTAGTCCGAAAAATATGGTATTTCAGGCAATATAGGCTGAAAATGGGCATGCTTAAATCAGGTTCTCAGAGGTAAACTGTAAAGGGATCACCTTGTAAAATAAACTTTTTCACAATGTTTTATATTACAACCACCACTACTTGGACTTTATGTTTTATGTCTATGTTATGTTACACTTTAAAACCTTTTTTATGTGGACCTTTATATCTGTTACACCTGAATTTTCTTTTTTCGGGACAATATAGGCGCTTTCTATTCAATTCTATTTTACTATGTTATATTTTACTATATTCTATTTTACTCTATTCTTTTTTTTATATAGACCAACTCATTATGCTTAATATTTGTGTAGAAGTCTAAAAGGTGTATAAATTATTTTTATTCAACCTCCTTTCATCCAGTTCCCCTAAGTGAAATCAGTGGCACCAGCTGCATTCAAAGACCTCTAATTTCTAACAAAATCTCCAGTTGTAGAATTTATTCTCAGTGTGAATCCAGGTCTCTTTCCTTTATCAAAGAGTGAGGAAAAACAGTTTCAAGACCCAAAGAACCAGAGAAAGAATATATTCTTAATCAGTATTTATTTGAAGGCTTTCCAGCGTTTGAAGTCTCTGCTTACTGATCACAGTCAGGAGAAAGAGCCTCGATCAGAACACAGCTTACAGTTTTATAGGGAGAGTTTCATTCCATTCACATAGTTTGATAATCTACTTGGTTACAGAACAGACATCAGACAGCAAGCACATGTCTTCTTTTACTAGGAGCCATAGATAAAGAAATAAAGAAACAATTCAATGGCTTAATTGTAATGCTAAGGCCAGAGAAACTAAACTCCTTCAGAAGTCTCTTTCATAAGCTCATGTATCACACAAGAATCATGATACTGCTGTGCATAGATTCAGATATTAATCATAGTAATCTTAAAATGTTCCCACTACAAAGGTCTGAGAGGCTTTTTAGAGAACATTTGTCAACAAACAGCATCATGAAGACCAAGGAACACAGCAGCAGACAGATCAGATCGTACGAACATCATCTCAGAACAGAGAGTGTGACACAACTCCAAAACTACCAAGACATGGCCGCCGACCAGTCAAACAGGCCAGGTGGCTATGAGATTAGAAAAGCAGTGAAGAGTTCCATGATTACTCTGGAGGAGTGATTTAGATCTACAGCACAGAAAGAAGGCTCTGTTGACAGGATAACTATAATTCCTTAAATCCTTACTGGAAAATTTGTGAGAAGAAAGGGATTTTTGATAAGAAGTCATGTTCAAAATTTGTGACAAGCCACCGGGGACACAGAAACCCTGTGTAAGAAGACGCCCTGTTCAAAGGAGACTGACTTAACTTTTGCCCTGCATCCAAAATACTGTGAATGAAACACTAGTTGTGCTCTACCTCTGCACCAC
The DNA here is from genome assembly GCF_000485575.1 of Poecilia formosa. Taxonomy (NCBI): domain Eukaryota; kingdom Metazoa; phylum Chordata; class Actinopteri; order Cyprinodontiformes; family Poeciliidae; genus Poecilia; species Poecilia formosa. Next base: position 49,208 of record NW_006801128.1, on the reverse strand, counting down.
CACAGCACAGGATCTGTCCTTGGTGAAGCTTGAGTCATGTGCTTTTAATAGTGCACTCCAAGAATTGTACTCTAAAAATACACTTTTTAGAGTATTCTAAAAAGTGTATATCAAACAATTAAGTTCAATGCTAAGTTCAATGATGTCATGACATCATCGATGTCAGAGAGTTTTAGAACACTCTCTGAAAAGTGTATTTTTAGAGTACACTTCTTAGAGTGCACTCTCAAATGTACATGACTCAAGCTTCACCAGAGACAGAACCTGTACCAACCAGGTGCTGCTGTGGTGCAGGACTCGAGCACAACTCACATAAGAAAACCTTCGTCCTCAATGTGGCTGTCGCAGGTTCAATTCCAGCATGATGCTCTTTGCTTCATGTCTTCCCTCTCTGTCTTTACCCACTTTCCTGTCTAACTGCTCTCAAAGAAAGACTGGCTGAGCCAAAAAACCGATAAAAAGAGACCAATATTAGTTTCCTTCTTTATTTTAAGTAATATTTATCGTTTTAAACACACTTAATGAATTCAATTTAAAAAACTTAATGAATTGAGTTAGATGATTATAATATATTGAATTGGATAATTTTAGTAAATTGAGTTGGATAGACACAATAACATGAGATGGTTAAATGTAATAAATTAAGTTGGATAAACTTAATTGAAATACTTGTTACTAATTGAAGTAATTAAATTAAGTTGGTTCAACTAATTTCTTTTTACAGTGTAGCACAGAGATGTGGATCACTTTAGATAGTGTTTCTCAAAACCAGGAAACCTACTAACTTGAACTAGGTGTTCCTGTTTTTACTTTCCCCCTCATCCCCCCCCACACACACGCAAACATTTTCCACATATAATGGCCATCTTGCATAAAAACTTAGATCTTAGCAACTTAAGAATTAGGCAAGAATCAGTTCAATTAGCTAAGGGTTGATGATGAGGGTTTCTGTTAGCTCAGGCATGAGAATATGCATTACAAATGCAGACTTTTTCTTTTGTTTTCTTTTCAGGGATATTTCGAGGTGTTTGTAAAGACATTGATCACTTTCCTGATGACGCAGACTACGAGCAGGATGCTGCAGAGTATTTACTAAGTAAGTGACAGATGAATGTATCTAACAGTGAGATCTGACAGGTCAAATGGATGATACAAATCTTCTAAATACCCTCACATTTCTCACTTCAGGGGCAGTTCGAGCCTCCAGCCTCTTCCCAATACTCAGCGTGGGCCTTCTTTTTCTTGGGGGTTTGTGTGTAGCTGCCAGTGAGTTCTACAAGTCTCACTACAATGTCATTCTCACAGCTGGTATTCTCTTTGTCTCTGCAGGTCAGACACTAACCACAGTTTCATGGAAATACAGTTGTTCCTTTTTGTCTAACTAATCTATTTAAAAAGTACTAATAAAAAGGCTAATGAGCTGCCACTTTAGATGGATATTAACTGTAAAAGCAAAAATGTTTTGTGTTCTAGCTACTCCTGTTTATTTTCTTGGCTTTGGTGCTCCATCCATCCATCCATCCATCCATCGATCTAGCACAAAAAAAGTCTGCAAATTTGTTTTTTTACAGCTTTTTGAGTGACTTAACCTTACATTTAGTCACTCCAAAGTCACAGTACAACCACAAACTTTGATAGGTCAGTGCAGAATGATGCATAACTTCACAGTATTGAATTGGAAGGAAAACAAAACTCTTATTTGTGATGTTCTTTTTCTTTCAAGTAAAAATATGAAAAATGTGGCATGCATTTCTGTTCAGTCTGACTGAGTTAATGCTTTCTCCAACCACCTTTCTCTGTAATTACATTAGCAAGTCGTGGGGTATGTCTCTACCCACTTTACACACACACAGTGAAGGTTTGCCTATTGTTTGTTGCAAAATAGCTCAAGATTACATGAACAGCATCTGTGAACATCCGCTTTCAAGTCTTGCCCCAGATTCTCCATGGGATTGAGTGGCCTGGGCAAAATATTATCACAGTAAAGTCTGGAGTACTGGGTAGGCCATCTGACCAGAGTTTCTTCTTCTACTGGTGTGTATGAATAGTGGGAAACTTTGAGTGGCACCCTCATTGACTTTCTTTTAATAATGGCTTCCTTTTCACCACTTTTCCCTGAAGGTAGTATTTGTGGTGTGTAGGACTAGTAGTCCCGTCGACAGATTCTCCCACCTCCGCTGTGGATTTCTGCAGCTTCTTTGATGCTTCTCTGATTAATTGTCTCCTTCCTTAACTTGCTTGTTTTGATGGACGGCCATGTTTTGGTGGACATTCAAAGCTTGGGATATTGTTTTCAAACCTACCCCCACTTTAAAGGGGCAGAATTATGTAAAATCAACATTTTTGAGATTTACATTGTGTTATATACTATTCCCTCATCAAAAAATACCTTTAGTGTTGCCTTGATTCCTCCATGTATGTTTGAAAAAGTTCTTTAATCTTCATGCAAGCTAGCCCTCCACTCCCTGTTATATGATTGTGTTTGTTTTGCTGAAAAACAGTGAGAAAACTATTACTGCTTTCCATGTATGTGTTCTATTATGTTTAAACAGAGGAACAAACTAAATGCATAAGCTACTCAAGTAACATCTAGTTTTAAATAAACTGGCTTTGGGTGCTTAAGTGACTTTATAAATCTGTGTGATTTATTAAGTGACACTCACTAAAATTGAGCAAGTTAATGAGAACTAAAAAATTGAGTTGGTGTCATTTAAAAAAAATTGAGTTGAGTTTGAGTATTATTTTTAAGTCAAGAAAACTAATTAGGTTTAGAGTTTGTGTGGCACCCGAGTGGTGTACCAACTAAAATAACTGCAGGAGTTGTGAACAGTTACGAAACAAAACCCGTAAAAGTTACAATAATTTATTTTAAAACAATATCAGAAGCGAAGGGGGTGCGGACAGTCCATGACAATCAATCCATAAGCCAGTCTATAGTTTGTCCTTATCTGAGCAAAGGAAGGGCGCGGACCTCCACCACATCCAGTCCTCCCGTTCCTGGCGAACCCCGTCAGCGACCCAGCCGCCGCTCCTCGACAGCGACCAGTCTTCCTGTACAATCCGCCTGTCTGGATACACCGCCTCCCCGCTCCTGCCACGCAATCGCCGCCGCTCCGTCTTCTCCCTGTTTTTTTCCCGTCCGTCCTCTCTGCTTGTGTCCTTTTCAATTGTCATGACAATCTCCACGCTAATTAAGCAGATGTATAGCACCGGTGCAGGGCTTCTTTGGGTATCCGGACACGTGACCTCCAAAATAAACAATCGGAAAACATGCAAAACAATAACTCAAAAGTTTAACTCAGCTAAACCTAAGAAAATACATAAATTCAAAATATGACAAGCAATCAAAACAAACAATATAAAAGAAAACATAAATAGAATTCCAAAACGGAAAAACCGAGGCCACATTACCTCATTTGTAAGTAATCATAAGTGTTTTTTGCAGCAAATTTGAATGTGTTTTATTTTGCCAATAATTTTGAATTCTGATAAAAGCTATATACTTTTAATTTTTGATTTAGCATTTTCTGCCTAGTGCTGTTATATAACTATTGTTTTGTTTTCCCACAAATTAGTGACTTACAGCAGTTAGAGCAGCAGTTTGTTTTCACGGAGGAACTAGAAACATTGTTTCATACTGGCAGCTCCTCCAGTCAAAGCTGTGTTGATTGTAAAAAGTATTTCCTTTAATATATATTTTGTTTGTTAATATGTTTTTTTTAATCATAGACTTAAAGTAACATAAGAATGGAAACATTATAAAATGATTAGCTACAGACATCTTTGTTATGCTGGTGATATGTGGATAACAACGCCACAGGAATTAAATCACATAAAAACCATCAGTAAAGCTCCATCCTTTTTCGAAGCAGAGTTAAATTAGTATGTCGTTACAACTTACTCAACATCATTAAGTTAGTCAAGTTGGATAAACATATGATGCACAGCTTACACATACTAACATTTTTGAGTTGTGTAAATTTGATTTTTGTATAATTTGTATAATTTTTTAAGTAAAATCTGCTTATCTGATTTACAGTGTACTTACTTAGTTTATTTAAAGCAATCGTTTTCCAAGATTTTCCTAAGTATACTGTACTGTGTTCAGGTTAGTATGTTAAGTAAATAAAACGTAAAACCAATAGTTATACTTACATTTTTCAGGGCAATCTGTTTCCAAAACATTTTTAAGTAAAGTCAACCTGTCAAATTTTAGAGGGTACCAAGCTTCTGCCTCACAGAGCAGTCCTCTCCCATAACCCCCCACTCAGCTCCTTCAGACAAGCCAGCAGCAAATCTGCAAATACCTGGTGTAACTGAGCACCTGCTGAGCTCACTGAGCTCAGAGCAGCACTGGTAAAAACGTTCTTAAAGGGTTTCATAGAGGAGCCATCTTGTAATGTTGTAATGACTTCCTGAAGACTGAGTTTCATAAAAAGCAGGAGTTTTTAAAGAGGCAGAGACCCAATTTCAAGGTGTTAAATTAGGAAGTAAAATTTATTTTAATTTGATATTTATAGATTTTTTTCTATAATAACTGAAAGTTAACATACTGATTATGCTATAAAATGACACCATGGACTTGAAAAATACAGAACTCTGTCCCTTTAAACTTGTCCACATCTGTATTCCTGACCTGTCTGTTGTGCTGGTTGTTCTAAATGATGCTGTTTGGTCACCGATGTTCTCTAACAAACCTTTAAAGACTTCACAGATTTTATTTGTGACTTCTTAAGACAATTGGTAGTTTTTATTTAGGTGTATGAGTGTAAAGGAGCAGGATCAACTAAAATGTTTGCCACATTTTTCAGAATTTCATTGCCAGAACGTTAAACTCCTTGTTCTGCCTCTATCACCCTGTACAGGTCTCAGTAACATCATTGGCATCATTGTGTACATATCAGCCAACTCTGGGGACCCCAGTCAGAGTGACAACAAGAAGAGCTATTCCTATGGTTGGTCGTTTTATTTTGGAGCTCTGTCTTTTGTGCTGGCCGAGATGGTGGGTGTCCTGGCAGTACATGTGTTTATAGAAAAGCACAGGCAGCTTCGCACCAAAGGCCAGCCCTCGCTCATGAAGCCTCCAGTCTCCCGAAACTCATCATCATACCGCAACCGCTACTACAATCGCAGCAGACGCTACAGCTACCGCAGCAATCAAAGCACAGCAGACTCGACCTGCCATGGTTACCAAACATCACTAGTACATGACCAGGAGCCAAGCATCTCAGCTGAATCTAAAGTCACCATGGTGGCTGGTCTGCCTATGCCAATGACGATGGGCTCAGAGTTTATGCTGTATGCTTTAGCTTCACCGCTAAAGCAGAGTAAGATTGACTTGGGGGTGGAGGACTTGACAACTGCAGCCCCTCACAACACAGACATGCTGCCGGGAAACTGTGTGTCCAATCGAAGAACCACTCCTGTCTGAGCAACACAGGGTTGATAATGGGCAAAAGACAGTCATCTCTTGGACCTCTCGACGTGAGCAGAGTGCAGACTTTTTTGTTGATCAAATATTTACTTCAGATGCAGACTGGATAATTTTTTCTTTGATTTATAACAGTAAAGCAGTCAGGAAGAGCACAGTTTAATATCCATTCATTTTGCAGTAGCTTGTGTTGCTAAGGTACATCAGCTGACACCAGAAATGTACATGTACTGGGTAGGAGAGTACAACCATGTTTCTCACTTTCTGACATTTAACTGGACAAAAATATTCCTGATTTTGGTTATTTATGATTGCCAAATCATTTCTTTTTGCTTAATATTAGAATAATGAGATATTCTTGCTTTCTGTAAATTCAGAAGTTTTGTTATTAAGCTATTTAGAAAAGCCCAAATGATGATGACATAACTTTGTAAGCTCTTCTATGTTAATTCACAACATTTGTGTTAAATGAAGATACAACTATGAGTGTTGTATTTTAAGGACAACACTCAAACCCACTGCTTCCTTGTGTGGCACGATGGGAAAAATATAAAAATCAGCGAAGATATCAGGAAGTGTGGTTCGTTCTCGGGTTCAGTGAAAGTACTCCATTTTTCTTTTCAAACATTTACATGCAAGTGTTGTGGATATATGATTGTTTTCCTCTGTCTCTTTTATCTGCACACACCCACACCCACACATACACACACTGCTGCATGCTTTCAAAAATATAACATATTAGAATGGAGATAGTCACACATAAACAAAAAGTTAGGGTGCAGAATGATAAGATTAAAGAAGACTCGCGCTACACTTTGTTTCAGTTGGAGTCACCCCTAAAGTTAGCTGAGTGGAGCCCAGCCCTGGATGGTGAATGTATCTCTGTATTTGTAACATTTGTATGACATGTAACATTTGATCATTTTCAGCATTAAAGCCTGTTTTATACTTAAACAATTCTTATTATTCCTCAAGATAATTCTGAATTGGTAAATAGACCTGAGTGTTGCAAGGAAGGGAAAAGGGTGCAACAGAACACATGTATAAAAACCACTGTAGTTTTCAGTCAACATTCCATTCAGGGAAAGAGCAATTTCTGTTGCAGGGATAAACCTGTCTGGTTGTATAATTGTCTACATCAACACAAGAACACACACATCTGCACACACACACGTGCACACACACACACTTGTGTGTGTGCGCAAGTGTGTGCTTCAGCTTGTAAAACTGCTGAAGCTGGTTAGAAAGTTTTATTGCCCAGAGTGAAGCAAATCCTGCACAAACATGGGCTGAAAGGTCACTCAGAGAAGAAGAAACCATTGCTCCAAAAGGAACATACAAAGGCCAGCTGCATGTGCACTCAGGGACAATTTCATTAATTTTTGGAGATGTACTTCAGTCTGGTAAAACTTATATTAAAGGGGCAGTATTATGTAAAATAGTTTGTTTTTTAGTTTTACATCATGTTATAATGTAATTCCCTCATAAAAAAAAAGAAAAAAAAACATACCTGGAGTGTTGCCTTGGTTCTTTGATGCATGTTTGAGAAATCCTTTAATGTCCATGGCAACCATTCTGGGTACAGAAACAAGTAGTGCAACCGAGCTCTGCCTTTTCAAAGAAGCTTGAACGGAGCTGCAGTTTCCAAGCTAAGCTTCCACCTCACACAGCAGCTCTGCCCTGCAATTTCCCCAAATAGGCTAGCGGCAGCAGAAATTGGCAAACACCCAGTGGAACTGCACATCTGCTGAGCGCACCACACGTACTACTTCTCAGGGAAATGCTGGTAAAAATGTTAAATGTTTGATAATGGAACTTAGTTATAATGACATGTTGAAGGCAAACTGTGGGAAAGAACAGGAACTTTTTGACGACACAGAGGCCCAAAGTCAAATTTCTTTGGCCTGGAGATGCAACAGTGAAACTGTATAAGAAGCAACAGAGCAGACTGAACTTCTTGAGGAAGCTAAGATCCCTCAAGGTTTGCAGTCAGATGCTTCAGATCTTCTATAAGTCTGTTGTTGAGAGCGTCATCTTTTCATTGATCAGCATCAGAGCCAGGGACCTAAAAAGGTTCAACAGCCTGAAAAAATGGCTGATTCTGCTCTGGGGACGACTGTGGAACCTCTAGAGATGAGATGCAAAGAAGGAATCTTCATAAAATCAAGAAAATTATGGACAACCCTCCCCATCCTCTTCATGAGACTGTCTTGGGAAAACAGAGCATCTTTAGTCAAAGGCTTCTTTAGATTCAGTGCAGTACAGACTGCTGCAGAAGATCTTTTCTGCCAACCATCTTCAATAACGCTTTTAAGAATCTAAATTAATGAGTTACAACAACATTTAATTTCCCTTTGGGATTAATAAAGTATTTTTAAATTTGAATTTGATTTTAATTTTAAGTCATGTTTTATATATATAGCATTACCATTGCTAATTACCCCTGAACTGTTGCATTGCTGTGTCAGTGAACTACTCTCTGTACTTACCGAGTACTTTTTATGTACCAAACAAACCAGACTCAATGTGGTTTCATCTTTTGCATCAACACTCTACATTATAAGCTAAATGTTATTCTAAATGGTAATGAGAGTATTCACGATGCCAACAAAGCTAAATGCAACCCAATGATCCATTCATCTGTGTCATGTGGTGGGGTTGAGGTGGTGGTGAGGAGTGATGCAGAGACCCAGGTAAGATGAAGATGATGGTGATTTATTGATGTAGATAGCTTGACAGATCAGGACAGGCAGCACGGCAGAAAACAATAGCACACGGCTAATTACCGGTAGCACTGACACAAAGACTGAACAAGGAGCTAAGCTAACCAGGACTTGGTAGTACGACTGGAGAGCTAGGACGACTACTGACATTCAGACCTAAGACAAACTGAGACAAGGACCCGACAAGAATAGGTGAGACTAAATACACACGGGGTAATCAAGGGAATGAGACACACCTGGGAGACAATCAACGGGGAGGACAGGACAGAGACTCACAGGGAAACAGAATCACACAGAAAAACTCAAAACTAAACACAGAAACACGGATCATGACAATCTGACAGTGACATAACTGGGTCTTGTTGCTCTCCTCTTTTTTTATGTCATACATGTTCAAAATCGAAACCCCTTTAGATCCTCTAGAGCACATGTGTCAAACTCGAGGCCCGCGGGACACATGTGCCCCCCCCCAGCATTTTATAG
>NW_006801128.1:0-5343 GCF_000485575.1 Poecilia formosa | reverse complement strand
GCAGTACACACTCAAATATTGCAACTTACTCATCAATGACGCACTTATAAGGAGAACAGACATATCTTCCAAGTCTTTCAGTGGTTCGGTTACCAAACTTCCCCACCAGATACCAGCAACGTTGGCTACGGCAAGGGGTCGATGTCATCACTAGCCTAACTACGGTATGCCTTAAGGGACAAAAGTAACGCTGAACAGAAAACACATAATACCAAGAGTAATACTCAACACCAAACTTAAAATATTTAAGGGTCTTTTGAACACTGAGACATAGCATTTCTAATCCTAGAAATGTTCTTCAGGTGATAGAAGGCCGACTTTGTAACTGTCTTAATGTGGCTCTGAAGGTTCAGGTCAGAGTCCATCACTACTCCCAGGTTTCGGCCTGATCACTAGGTTTTAGTTGTAATAACTGAAGCTGTGCATTGATTCTAGTTCGCTCCTCTTTAGGTCCAAAGATAATAACTTCAGTTTGTTTCTGTTTAGCTGGAGAAAGTTTTGGTACAGATCCACTGTTAGTCAGAGCAGACTGACAGACTCCTTTGACTCTATATTTCTGTTCTCACCTTGCGAGGTTTTAATAAATTTCTTATTTCTTCTCATCCAGACTCTTGTTAAAGTAATTTCTTCCATGACACACATCCACACATTTATCTGTTCTGAGCATCTATTCAGTGATTGGATGGGTTCAGAGTCACCTGGTGACATCATGATGTAGAGCTGTGTATCATCTGCATAGTTATGGTAGCTGATCTTATTTCCTGTTATAATCAATTAGTTTGGTTCAACTAATTTCTTTTTTTAGTGTGCCTATAGTGAAACTCTCTGGATTTATGACAGATTGCATTCATGTGCACTGAAACGAAACAACTTCCACTTTGAAATGTTTCAATGTTTGGAGGAAGAAGTTTAAATATTAAAAGCAAATCCCTAAAAGACTTGAAAATGTTCTGTAAGTCTCATCTCCTTCCTGAGCTTGAACAGATGAACGTGGCGCCTCCACATCTTTGGAAATTGTCCCCAAAATTGAATCAATACTGTGAAAGTACATCTTTGTGTTCCATTCAGCTTGGGGTGATTTTCACACCATCTCCACACTAAGAGGCAATATGTTTGAGGTGTGCCATTAAATTAATTTTTATAGGCAAAGTAAAATGTTGTGAGTTAACCAATCAGAAATTACAAAGCCATGACATCAATTGGGTTTTCTCAAACCACTAATCTTAGTGTGTATAAACTTCAGAATTTGGAGAAAGTAGACAAATTCTCTGATTCTCACATCTAGCAACAATAAATTATTTTGGTAATCCTAACTGAGTTCAAATGGGAAACATTTAGTCGGACTAAACTTTAATCACTAAAGTGATACAGTGTATGTGAATTATAGTTGTAAGAATATATATAAAATTTCTTTCCATATGCTCATTTTTATCTCAATAAGCTGAAATAATTTGTGCCTCTGTGACTTGTTAATCGGAGTACTGAGTAAGTTTAAAATTGGTTCTTTGCAAAGTGGCCTGCAAAGAACCAATTTTAATTTTGATCAGTTAATTTTGAGATTAATTGATCAAGATTAATCAGTTAATCTTGATTTTTTAAATACTTTTCATGGATGAATGATTCATAGATTTAAAATACACATAAATAATTCTTCTGAAACACTTTCAGGAGGCCTGGAGAACGGTTGATTCAGACCACTTCAAACAATTTAAGGAATTTCTGCAAAATGTAAGGAAATTAGGGATTTATTTTTACTTTTGTATACTTCTAAAAATGCAAACAAAGACATCTTAGACTGATTTAAAACGACATGCCAACTGACCATGAAAGCAGACCCTCACATGTCATGTTGAGATTCAGAGTCCGATGAGGCTCAACATATTTTCAACAATATTTTCTATAGCTTGGAAAGATGTAGTGACATCGAATGAACACTTGGTGGAGTCTTACATTAGGCAGCAGGGGAGCAGGAGACGTTCCTAATAAAAATCCGCTTTTATTTGCCTTCAAACATGGCTCCACATGTCACCACCTCCCTCTCCCTCTGAGCAGACAGGAATGAGCCTCATCATGCTTGTGTGTGTCTGTGTGCATGTGTGAAGACCCTGCGTAAAGGATGGCGTGACTGTTGATCACAGTGAACAGGCGGAGAGCTGAAGTCGGGTTTCCTGGGGGGGGGGGGCTGGATGGAGGAAGACAGGACATGGAGGATCAGATGTGTTTTACCACAAATTGTAGGAGCAGACAGCAGAGCAGCTCAGGTCATGCATTGTGTAAGAGTGTTGTGTGTTTATATATTTAAGGTCACCACTAATGGACTCAGATCAGTGAGACCATTAGAGCAGATTAACATATCACTTTAACCCCTTCTCAAGATTAAGATCAAACGGTCATTATTTCCTCCCTCTCCATGTGTGCATCTGTTATCCACTGACCTGTTTTTTTTCTCTGTCTTTTTCTGCCTTACATCATTTCCTATCATCAAGGCCAAAGGTTGCTAAGCAACTTCACTTCTCTGGTGATTGTCAGAAAAGATGCTTCTCTGCTGACCATCTAACTCTGCCTTGTAATGTCTGAGCAGACATGTTGGATCAGAGCTGTGTTTGCATCCAGACAGGAGAATGAAAAGCTTCTCTCTGATACGTCTGCATGATTCCTCAACTTAATAAAAAGAATGAGTCAGGATAATATGTTTCATTCAACCACAATAAACCATAATATAGAAACTCAAGCGGCTTATTAAAGGGAGTTCAAAAGTCACACAGAACATTGGTTGTGACCACTTTAAGTCTTACATTATGCAGCAAACATTCCAGACACTATATCTATACTATATCAGATAAACATAAATTTAAAAAGATCATTTCAAATACTGACTACTTTTTTCAAAGCAACTATGAGATGATATACATACTTACATCCATCCACTTTAGGGACTTTAGGGAAGATTGAGATTTATAATCTACCCGACCTCAGACATTCTGCATCTGAATTGGCTTTTCCTGTGTTGCCTTGGAAGGGTTGCATATTTTCAGTCTCCTTGAAGATATATAAACATAACACTCCTTTCCACCTCACCCCCTGCTGTTATCCATGCAGTTGTGGAGCTGAGCGCTCCCAAGGACATGCCTTGATAACAACATCTTATTGGACTTCTGCCGGGAGGCTGAGCAACGTGGTTTCATGGCCCTGTGACGTCACCGCCTTCACTCATGTCTTTGTTTTGTCTGAATGTTGCCATGTGCCCTAATGTGTCCTTTCCTCTTTTTATTTTATTTTGTTAGAAACTGTGGAGTACTCACTTTTAACCCAGAAAAGGAACTAGAACAAACTTGGAATCCAGAGACTCTAATTTATTAGTTTATTAGTAACTCTTTAGCTTATTTTTTAGAAACTGTAAAGTACTCACTATTTAGATGCAGAGAGACTCCTTTTGCAACCCAGAAAAGGAATTAGAACGAACTTAGAATCCAGAAAAAAAATCTTCCAGAATAGGAATACTTAGTTTTTATTATTACTTAGAAACTGTGGAGTACTCATTACTTTACAAATTTAGAGCACACTTAGAAAGTCCAGGGAATACGTACTTATCTACCAACCCTGAATAGAGCTTTGGAATGTGACTTCACTGCTGTAGATGGAGCCCATCTTTAAACATTTAACGTGTAATTAAACAATAAAGGTTACAAGTAAATTTTATGAAATAGAACACACTTTAAGTAAATATTTGTTGTATTTAATATATTTCAGGTAAGTCAATATGTAATGAAATAGATCCTGTCCTAGAATTTTATGCAATTGAACATTACGGGTAACAAATGTGATTATTTTTTTTAATATTTAATATTGGATCTTTTGGGTCCATAAACATAACCCACAAAAACAACAGTCTTGCAGATTTTTTTAATCCAAGTTACTTAAAATATTTTAGCTATGGGACAAACTTGCTGCGTTATTGGGTGTAATGTCCGATCACACGACCGAAAAGGTAAAAAGATGTAAAACGGACTTTCGTTTCACCATTTTCCTGCTTGGAAACGAGAGGAGGCTAAGCTATCGGAGCTAACTAAAAGAAGACGAATGTCCTGGTATCAGTGGTTGAGACGTCCTGATATTACGTTCTCCAAAATCCCCAGATACCCACAAGTTTGCTCCAGACATTTCCATACTGGTGAGTGTTTAAATTTGCTTTGTTGGTGTGTCATAATTTATTTTTGCTATGATTTTGTCCAGGTGTACTCATGATCAGTTTATGCTGAGTTCATTTAAGTGGGTCAACCTTGTTTAGGTCGGGCTTATATTGTTTATGTAGCGTAGTCCGAGTTTTGTCAGTGGACATCGAGGTTCTTACATTATTGTGAAGTAAACTATTTTACTAGTGTTATCAGATTTACAGTATTAATACTGATGTGTGTTCTGATATGTCCTCTTGAAGGCAAACCAACATATGAAATGGATGAGCTCAATCCTGACTGGGTTCCAGTGCTGAATATGGGTCACTGAGGTAAACGCCACAACGTTGGACCGACAGGCGCGTCAATTAAAGAGGCGATACAGTAAGACCATCAACAAGTGGGGGAGCAAGTTACAGAGACTGTTTTTACTATTTACCCCAGAAGAGGTAAATAATGAAAACACAGTTCCAAAGGATGTAGATGAGGAGCAAGTTGGAGAGGCTGAGGAGGAAACGCAAGGAGAGGAGCTCAGCAAGACTCTGAAGAGGAACAGGAACCATTTGTGTTGAAATATGTGTACAGTTGGAAGTGGCTGTTTTCTCTCATTCAATAATTTAATGTGGTAAACATTCATGAAACATTTGATTCCAGTTCTTCAAGATGCATGTAAACTGGTGAAGAAATGAATCACATTTTAAGTAAAAATTTGATATTTAAATATTTCAGGTAATAAAGATACATGTAATGAAAGATTATATTTTTAAAGAAATATTTTATGTGATTAAAGTAATTATATAATCAGACATCTGCTTGTTATATGTAATGTAACAAGCAAACTGTCAGGACACTGGGTTTTTGGGTTTGTTTTGCTTTTCATCTTATTTAGCTTCATGTTTTAATTCACTAGTTTAGCCCTTCATGGTCCTTTTGATATTATTTGAGGTATTTAGTGTAGTTAGAATTATATTATTGCTTTCCTTATTTTCAGTCCTTTATAGTGTTTCTAGTTAGGTTTATTCTTTAGTTACTTAAGGTTCTGTTCTTGCTTGTCTGAGTCCATGTCAAGCCTTCTTTAATTACGATAGTTTAATTCTATTTTATCTCTCTAGTTATTTCTTATTTCAGCCTCCCTGCAGTGTTTCTAGTCATGTTTATTTCTTAATTTGAT
>NW_006801127.1:20589-40496 GCF_000485575.1 Poecilia formosa | reverse complement strand
ATACAGTAATTACAGAATGTTGTATGCTGCAAAAATAAGGCATATTTGAATTGCCACAAATGGTTCTGAAATCATCATTCACAAAGAGAAACACTGCAAAAACACAAAATCTTACCAAGTATTGTTGATCAAGTTTCTAGTTAACTTGAAATAAGACAAAACTAACTAATATAGGAGTATGTTTTAAGTCAATAATGTAAATCAAAAGTTCTAGTTCCACTGTCAGATTATTTCACTTACAACATGGGGAAAATGTGTTGTCATAAGTGAAATAACCTGGTAGTGGAACTAGTACTTTTTCACCAATAATAAGAAATTATTTACTTAAAAAAAGAAAAAGCTCCTGCGTCTTGCAGAAAAGTTACTTATAAGTTAGTTTTGTCTTTCTTCAGGTGCACTAGAAGCTACACTAACAATACTTGATAAGATTTTGTGTTTTTACAGTGTATGACTGCACTGGAGCAGAGAGGTGCTGTTTACTTTCCTCTGAGAGGACTCCCAGTTCATAAAAACACATTTATTTACTAAGATATTTGCACTAGAAACTAGACCAAAACTATTCAGTGAGATTTTGTTTTTTGCAATGAATGGCAAACATTAAAAAACTGGAAGTCTTACTGTTCCAACTGTTACTTGGAAGAGCTTAAAAAAGCCCCACATAAACAGTTTATTACTTTGCTCTCATTGATTTGGTAAGAGAAAACCTTTTTTTTTTTTGTTGTTTAGATATACAACTTTTCTTTCAGAAATAAAAAATAAAAACCTTAATCCTGAATGCGCCTCTGTGTCTGAACAGGGTCCAGTCTCTTCAAAGCAAACAGCTCCACTATAGAAAAGTTTCTTTGTGGCTGGCTGGGGAAAAGGCTGTTTATCTTATTTCCGGAGCAGCAATACTTTTTCCCGACAGCAAGGATTTGTTATTGATTCTCCGGGGAATTACCGCTGATTCCGATAGAGATTGTATACGTGGACAAGAGCGTTTCTCCCACCCACGTCGCCCCTCCAACCTGCAGCGATTGCCCGTCGGTGAGGACGTTTGTTTGTGTTTGATAATTGGACAGAATGACAGATGGCGATGTTGACAGAAGCAGGAAGAGGCGCGCGATGATTTAGAGGGTGATTGATGGAGACAAAGCAGGAGACAAACGACGCAGCCTGAAATAGAGAGCGGCTCTGTGAGAACGATGGTGGCTGCAAAATGCTCGATACGGCGAGAGCAGGCGATGCTTCCGGCAGGGCGGCTGATTTATGACGTCTGAACACATGTAACCATGATCAACCCAATTTTCTGTCATGTTAAATAGTTAGAGCATCATATGTTTGTAAAGGATAAATATGGTCAAATCAACAAAAATATGTAAAAGTTTGTTTGCTTAAAGATGCAGTATGTAGCTTTTACCAAAAAAAAGTATGTTTTTTCTGTATTTATATGTCGTGACAGTATATCAGGCAGATAATGTGGAAAAAAATTGAGCTACTCCTTGAGCTACTATTACTGTCTACAAAACTGCGTCGATCCAGTCAAAAACAATCAGAGCAAAGAGGAGGGTCTCAGCGCTGTCAATCACCCTCCTGCTCAATGTGCTAATGATAGAAAAATAACTTACTGTTACAGGAAAACTGTTTATCCGCCATCATCGGTGACTATGCTAACTAGCTTTAGCATGTTTGGCATGCTATGTTGAACCAGCTGGATTTGTAAATAGCAGGAAGGATGGAGCGAGTCCAAGTGATTGACAGCGCTAAGACCCTCCTCCTGACTCTGGTTATTTCTGACTGTTTCCTTAAAGCTGCAGCATGTAACTTTTACAAAATTTGTTTTTTCCATATTTATTAAAACTGTAACCATGTTGTGTAATATGAGACAATCTGTGTAAAAAAATCAAGCTACTCCTTGCACTGCTCTCGGTCAAAAACAACCAGTCAGAGCCAGGAGGAGGGTCTTAGCGCTGTCAATCACTCTCCTGTACACTGCTCAATGTGCTCATGGTGGAAAACATTAACACCATGTTTTTCCACCATCACACAGATTGCTATTTGCTTCGTGAATTAGGAAATGCTAAGACAGAGGAGACAATGAATAGAGCAGATTAACTAATATGAAGTTCAAATGTCAGGTGTGGTGGTTGAGAGGTGGTGAGGAGAGACGCAGAGACCCAGGTTGTAGAAAAAAATGATTAATTTAATGGAGATGCTCAAAAACAGTCCAGATCAGGCGGCACGGCAGAAAGATTAGCACACAGCTAAATACTGGTATCAACTGAAAACCTGAAGACTGAAAACGAGAGCTAGACCAACACAGGACTTAACAGTTCGTCTGTGAAGGTAAGCAGACAAACGATGAATGACGTAAACACGACGAGGATCCGACAACAGACAAAGACAACAGGTGGGACTAAATACACAGGGAGGGTAATCAGGAGACTAGACAGAGCTGGGATCAATCAACAGGGAGGACAGGACAGAGACTCACAGGGAAACAGGACTAAACACAGAAAATCTCAAAATAACCACACAGAGAAACACAGATCACAACATCAAAATGCTGCTTCCTACTTTCAATACATAAATAAAACTTTAAAAATGGGCTAAGATGCAAAGAGTTCCAGAAATAAATGTAATATCTGAAGCACACTTGAGCACTGATTAATTTCATGCTATTACAGCAGAAAATGTCAAGATGTTTCAAAGAAGCTGACTCACCTGTGGTATAAATATTAAATAAAGTAATTATAAGCAAATTAATCTAATAAAGTATTAGATTCAAGCAGAAGATGGTCTAAATACTTTCCAACTGATACCAGTCAGACTGCAGAAATTTAGATGAAAAATGTCACTCTATCAAGATTTTTGCTATTTTATTCAGTTCAAAACCAGTTTTTGTTGCTCATTGTTTGAACACCCAGCTGAATTCAACTCACAAAATTGCTCCACAAACTGGACAATTGTGCTGTAAACGACTTAAACCTGCAAACATTTTATTCAGAATGTAAAATGTCGTTTTTGATATTTTGCACAGGTTAAATGTTTGTTGGGAAACAGCTGTTAAAATTTTGTTTTGCCGATTAACAGAAAAGCGGGAGAAGTCCGAGCTTTATTTGACCGCTGTTGCCCTCTAGTGGCTCATCCGCAGATTTACCTTCAGTACCTGGAATCAGTTTTTCCACCTGCTCAAATTTTCTACTTTCTTTATAACCACAACTTTAATGCAGACACTCGCTTGTTTTTGTCACGTTTTTAGTGGTTGTCACGTTTTCTTTCTGGTTTAAACGTTTAAATCGGTTTCTGGTGAATATCTGAGATAAAAGAAAGAAAAATGATTATTTTTCAGGTTGTTATTTTTGTCCTTTTGTCACCAGCTCAATCATCGGGTTTCCTTCATGCTGTTTTAATAATTTGGGAAGATATGCGCTGACTTTCCCTTCACCTCAGAACTGAGTCAGTTTCTCATTAAAGATGATTGTAGATGTCAGCATCAGAAGTAATCTGGTGACATTTATGCATGATATCCTCCTCCAGTCGAACGCCTCCAACCCTCATCAACACAGCTGACCCAACATGTGCTCCGTGTGTGTGTGTGTGTGTGTGTGTGTGTTTCTCCTTTCATTAGTCGATGTGATCTGCTTGTCACTTCCTACGTTGTTGCGTTGAGACACATTTGTACTTCAAAGAGAAGCTCCTCATTATTTCCCTGATGGCTCGTATAAATGTAGAGATGATCTGCAGGCAAACAAACCAGCACATGCAGGCAAAGCAGAGAATGAAACTTTGTTTTCAACATATTTTACTACTAAAACATTTTAAAAAGTGGCACGCATGATGGTCAAAACTGTCATGTTGAGACTTGCGATTGGTCACCAAATGTTTGCAAAAACTATTCTGTTTTTGCAAACATTTGCAAAAACAGAATAGTTGGTAAATAAATAAGCATTCGGTGTTTTAAAGAAGTAAGCAAAGCAGTCAAATTTGTGTATTGACCTGTAAATCATTGTAGATTTTCATGGTTCGCAAGTTAAATTTTCTAGATTTTTTTAAAATCTTACAGGCAACAAAAACAGGATATTGCTCCCTCTTACTTTATTTTGCTAGATTTATGAAATTACCGTGTCCAAGACTGCAATTTAGGAAAAGACACTGGATAATTTTTAACCACTATTCCTAATACATTATATATATTTAATATATATAATTTTATGTACTGTATTTGGTCTTTATTTATTCGGTTTTACATTTATGCCTTCATTGAAAAGGAATGGCTCTATATGCCTGTTTATGACATGAACATGATTCTCTGGGGTGTCCAGCATTTTTTAAAGAGGGGACCCTGGCCCCACCTTACCCTGCTTGGGGACACCACTGTAAAAACTCAAAACAGGATTATAAAGAAAAATTATTATTTTCAAGTTCATTCATAGATTTATTTTTGTATGTTAATCTAACATTTAAAGAAATATTAAATCAAAATTGATTTTTTTAAATCTATTTTTGTCATGGCTAATCAATTATTTCCTAATAGTCCTTGATTCAAGCAAAATCCATCAATCGTAAGTAAAGACAAAAAAAAATTTAAATCAGTCCTGGAATTTACATCAGATTAGTTTTTATTGTCAAAAGTAACACAAAGTACCGAAATATGAAAATACAAAGATTAATTTTTTCAGACTCAGGTTTGAAGTCAAGCGGATCAAGTTTGGCCGTCAGATTGAACGCAACCTTTTTGGCTATTTTTTTCTTTTGCTACTTTTTCTTTTCTTTTATTTAATTTATAACATCAAGTATTCCATCAGCTGAAAAACTGCTGCAATTAAAATGACAGGTAGCTGATTTAATATTTCTTCCAAATCAAGCAAACAAAAAACATTGCTTTACAATATTTTCAATTTTTAAAACCTAATTTCTTCTATATTTTCATCATTTTATTTTAATGCAGAAAAGTCAGTATTTTCATTTCTAGTTAACTAAATTCTGAATGTAATTTGTCTTTTAATCTACTTCATGAAAAAGTCCAGAGATCAACACAAGAATGTTATTAATTCTCTTTTTAATCCAAAAAAAACACAGAAGTTGCTCAAAACCAGCCTGGAAAAGCCAGAACCGCTCAACGCTCTCGGTTAAATTTTTATTTAAAAATATGTAGAAACAGGAGCACATGTGTAAACACACACCAACAGCGGAGACGCTCCGCTCAGCATCAACCTGGACCGGAACAAAAGCCACAAAAAGCAAAAAAACTTCACAGCAGCACTTTCACCCTCTCAAAGTAAATCCATCCAGCTCAGCGCGTTGCACATCACAAACCTCAACAACTTCAGCAAACGTTTAATCCTGAAATCAAATAAAAGCCAGAGTTTAACTATTCGCTGTACAGAAACGCAGCTACTGCAGGAATCTGGGAAATGACTGGAGACCCTCAATTCAGCACAAATGTTTGCACCTTTAGCTCCAATTTTTTATTAAAACTAAAAACTAAACTTCAGCAGCACCAGAGACCTCCACACTGCAAAAACACAAAATCTTAGAGTATTTATGATCTAGTTTCTAGTGTAAAACCTTAATACACTTGAAATAAAATAAATAAGTTACAAGTAACTTTTCAGTTTGTTTTTTGGAAACAATTATTTAAGGAATTAAGTAATTATTTATTTTAAGTAAATAATTTAAGGAATCATTGACATAAAATAAGCTTCTATATTTTGCTGAAAAGTTACTTCTAAATTATTTTAGTCTTTTTTCAAGTGCACTATGATATTTGCACTATCAACTAGACAAAAATACTTGGTAGGATTTTGTGTTTTTGCAGTGCAGAGAGCTGCAGTCCTTGTCAAAAATAACTTAAAGTGCAATAGAGAAGGCTGAGAAAAGCAACCCTAAAATTAAAGGGTTTACTGGAACCATCAGGAAGGAAATGGTAGCATTTCTAATCTGCTTCGTTTGGATGTTTCCTGTCACTAGAAACGCTGAAACTGTTCAGAAACTAAAGTTAAAGTGACAGTTTTATTTCAGCTGAGTCAAAGGTTCGACTAAAACTCAGCAGCAACGAAACCAACAACATGGCCGCTCGTTACTGGAGGTAATCAGTCAAGAAGCCTTTTTTTTTTCTAAATTTAGCGCTTTCCTTTTGTTCTAAGATGCATCAGGTTTGGCTAACAGTCTGGACCTTCGTCCTGCGGCTCGTCCTGGAACGGGTAGCTGAGCGCCGGAGGGAAGCCCTGAGTCCGCGGCAGCTCGTCCAGCAGCACCAGGTCCTCCACCTCCCTGCCTCTGTAGCGCCGCCTGCAGATCTTTACCGTGACTTTCCGGCCCTGGAACACCTTCAGCGCCTCTTTGGAGGCCATGGCCTTGGCGGCGGCCTCGTCGCGCCCGTAGCCCGTGCCCATGTAGACGGTCTGGCAGCGGATTTCGCACACATGGCCATCCTTCTGCGTGCGTCCTGCCGGGAGGCCCGCAATGTCCTTCAGCGGCACGAACACGCATGTCACCGTCTGTTTGCACGACTCCACGCAGCTGCGCAGGATCTCGAAGTGGTCCAGGTTGGGGCCGAAGCCGCCGGCCGACACCAGTTTCCACGCCACAGCCTTGTAGAGACGGTTGAAGAAGGGTTGTTGTTCCGCCGGAGCCTGAGGTGGCGGCCCGGACTTCTGGATGGCAGACCGCGCCGCCACTCTCCCGGACGGTCGGCCGTCGGCTTCGGTTCTGGATCGCTTCACACAGCCTTCGGGGTCGCCGTCTGGGAACAAAGACAGAACGTTGTTGAAGCAGAAGAAGACGTGTTTAATGATGAAGAAACACTCCATCAAAATCAGATGTCCTTTTTAAAATCCCAAGTTAAAGCAAACAAAACTCAAACTGTTTAGTAAAACCCAACCAGCATCACTTTTATGCTTCACAATAATAAAAATGTGCTTTTCATCACCGTCTGGGGCGCTGCGCTTTCCTCTGGCTGTGATTCCAGCTCTCGTTGTTTTGTGGACTGGCGGGTCCTGGACGGCGATCCCCTCGCCCATATCCTTGATCTTGTCCATGACAGCCTGCGGGTAACTGAGACAGAGAGGAGAGCAAAGTTACATCAGCTGGATGTGCAGAGAAGCTGGAAAAAGCTCAGAAGGTACCGTTTTCTGGTTGTTGATTTCTAAAATTAGTCCACTTTGTTGTTAACTGCTAAAAAATGTTTGACTTCATTTAATTAATTATTAATTAAAATGTTGCATAAATACAAAGTCACGTGACAGAATATTAGGGCCAAGCAAAGATTTTTAATTATCAGAATAAAGTAGTAATATTAGAATGAAGTAGTAATTTTAAGAAAACTCTAACACGAAAATTAACAAAAAATTAAAACGAGGAATGTTGAGCACCTTGTGAAGTTATACTTTGGTATTGGTTTTAGAGATAAATACTTCATCTTTAAACTAATCAGCATAAAATTATGACCGGAATTTCAAACTATTTAGCAAACAACAGAGTTTATCGTGAGGAACTGAGCTGCTTATGTTAGATCTTGAGAACCTTATAAGCTTTTTTTTACTGTTAAAATTACTTTTAAATGTAATTTTATTACATTTTTATGATAAAATTGAGTCTTTTTTCAGCTAATGTTATGACTTTATTCTCTTAATTAAACAAAAATGATCATAGGCTGTTCCTTATACTCTGTTGTACAATTCACAGACCAGACGATTTAAATAAAAAACACTTTTTGAAAATATTTTCTGTTTTTAATTTATTTAGTGAGAAAACATTGATTTAAATTGGAAATGGTTTGAAAAAAATCTAAAACTTTATTTTTATGCCATACTGCTGAGCCCTATTGTGATGACAGCATTCATATAGAGTTTCACAATATGTTACATTGCAGACATTACTCTATATCAATGTGTGCAATACTGAAAATAACTTGATGCAAAACCTGGGAGGACATTATATTCAAAATAAGATAATATTAACCACTATTTGTGCAACAACTATAAAAACAATAAATAGTTTTTTTCACGTGTAAGAGCATTTAGTTTGTTTTATTTAATGTAATTTTAAATCTATATTTTAATAATGCTAGTTTGGTGCTCTTGGGGCCCCCTGGTGGTGTGGAGGCACTAAGCAGCCGCTTATCTCTCATACGCTTTGGGCCGGCCCTGGTTAAAGTGAATGTCCAGTCCAGAGAGACCTACCTGCAGCCGAGGAAGACGTGGTTGGCCCAGACCATGGACAGAGACAGCAGCCTGTCCAAACTGCTGCTGCAGGTCCCCGGCTTCACCGTGGGGAAAGCCTCCATGTTCCTCAGGATGAACTCCCTCCGAGCAGACCACTGCTTGCTGCTCTCACAGTAGCCCCGAAACGACTCGATCCACTGGGCCAGCTGCGGGTTCTGGCTCAGGTACTCTGAGACGTCATCTCCACATCTCACCCCCGCCATCCCTGATGGACACAGGGACAGTGATTCCAAAACTTCCGCTCTGAATCAAAGCAGCACCCAAGTTAGACCGACTCAGATTAGCATTAACCAACATGAAAAACAAGTAAGGATAGCTTAAGCCGTTGAATATCTCGTGTTGTGCTGTTATTACCTCACCTGGCTGTTTAATTTAACTGACCAGTAATGTTACAAAGTGGCTCTCACCTGCTGACGATAAGTTGAACCAAACGTCAAGTCGAGAAACATTAGCTAAACCAAAAGGCCCACGAAGAACTACGAAGCATCGTTTATCTTACATGGGATAAGCAACAAGGCCGCCATTGTTTTGGAGTCAATATCTCCTCGTTTAACATTAAGAAACTCTCACATGCTGCGCTGTTTCTGTTGCGATAAGCTGCTAGCTAGCTACATTGTCGAACAGTGACGTAAGAGCCGCGACTTAGAAGAAAAACTACAATTCCCACAACTCGGACATAAACTACCGGCTCCCATTCGCAAATGGCATAACATTTGCAAATAAAGAACAACTTTAAACCACCCAGTCTGATTACTGAGGCATATTTATTAATATTTTTAAAACAGACACAAACGAGTTAGCGTTGGCTAGCTTACGTTCGGCTGCTGTTGGTATCCATAGCAACCGCGGAAGTGCTAGCGTTCATCCAGTAACGGTTTCCGGTTGTTCTCAAGTCTGATGGCGGTTTGTTTTTGTCCGTGAATGAAAAAAATAAAACTCTGCTTTGATTTATCGGGCTTTTTAAAAAACAATAATTTAAATATTAAAGATGATTCACGAGCTGCTGTTGGCACTCAGCGGATACCCCGGAACCATCTTCACATGGAACAAGCGGACAGGTTTACAGGTAAAACTGATGCAAAATGGATGCCAGCTAGATGTTTGTGAATTTTAAACCTTTCATTCATATTGAGCTGTTTTTCATTACCTGAGATAAGTTATTTGAGTAATTTAATTAAAAAAATAAAACACAAATAAATATATTCAGTCCATAGAGTTAATTGTGGTGGCTTTCAGGAAGCGAAAAACCAATGGTCAGTTTCTCACAGACTTTAAATATTACATAAAACCGATGCAAATTTTAAGATTTTGGCCTACAAAGACTACTGAATAGACAGTTGTCCAGACAGTTCAATAAAAGGGAGTGCTGCATCCAAGCATCTTAATGGGAAGTTGAGTTGAAGGACAAAGTGGTTGTCAAAAGTTAAACAAGCAGCTGGAGATTTTCAAGAGTCGCTGTTCTGAATGTCCAGGAGATGAGATGCAAATATCAGATTCCTTGTGTGAAAACATACTAGATTCTGAAATGGCGCTTTTGGATTTATCGTCATTTCTCCACGCCTGGTAAGATGAATAGTTATCTAAAATGCTTTTCCACTTCCCAAATTAATGAGCTGCAGCAGTTTCCTCTCTATAGCATCAGGAATCCTGTGTACACTGCAAAACGTCTTACCTAGTATTTTTGGTATAATTTCTAGTGCAAATATCTTGGTACATTTGAAAGAAGACAAAATTAACTTACAAGTAACTTTTCAGTAGATAATAATTTATTGTTGATGAACAAGTAGTAGTTTCACTGGCAAATTATTTCAGTTTTAACAAGACAATTTTTCCATATTATAAAAGAAGAAAATGTGCCAGTGGAACTAGAACTTTTTCATCAATATTAAGGAATTATTGACATAGAACAAGATCCTATATCTTGCTGAAAATATACTTGTTAATTAGTTTTGTTCTATTTAAAATTAACTAAGATATTTACACTAGGAACTAAACAAAAGTTCTTGGTAAGGTTTTATGTTTTTGCAGTGCTTGGTGAGGTATGTTAGTTTGAAAAACTCTCTTTTTTTTATCTCAGTTAAACATCATATGTATTTTTGTCCTAGGTGTCCCAGGACCTTCCCTTCCTTCATCCCAGTGAGACCAGTGTCCTGAATCGGCTGTGCAAACTGGGCTCAGATTACATTCGCTTCACAGAGTTCATAGAGCAGCACACCGGCCACGTTCATCAACAAGTGAGTCTCTATGTTATATAACTTTACTTCCACAATAAAGTTAGCAAAAGTGACGAACTCAATGAGTCCAGCTGCGCGTTTAATTCATGTTTATTGGAATTGTTTAACTTTGAATTAAAATGTTGTGTTTTTCAGGAACATCACACCAACCAGCCGAACCAGACGGGTCTTCATGGAATCTACCTACGAGCGTTTTGCACCGGACTGGACTCCATGCTGCAGCCGTACCGACAGGCGCTGCTGGACCTCGAGCAGGAAGTAAGATCACAGCGCAGCCAAAGACGTCGCCTAGCTTAGCACGCAACGGGACGCTGGTTTAACTTCTGCTTATGTTTCAGTTCCTGGGAGACCCACATCTGACGATATCCCATGTGAATTACAAGCTTGACCAGGTAACTCAGGGAACAAACGATTATGTATTTTACAAATGTGACAGTTTGACTGAACTTTTGTCTTTTTTAATTAAGTTTCAGTTGCTGTTTCCCTCCGTTATCATGGTGGTGGAAACTATAAAGTCACAGAAGGTAAGAAGCATTTAATGAGGAGTTTATGATCTAAAACATTTCATTTTGATTTATACTGATGGCCACAATAAAACTGTGGTGATAATTGTGCTTTGATATATAAAGCAGCTCTTCATAACTTACCCTTTTTAGAAACTCATTGAAGGTTTTTTTGATATATCTTCTGATTTTAGAAGACTGTTTTTTTTTGCCAGTCAGCTATGAAAGATTGCATTTTTCTTCCTTAAATGGACTCCTATATGGAGCTAAATTAGGGCCATAAGATTAAAAAAAAAAGAGTGAAACTCAAGAATATTAAATTGTTTCAGTTTCAAATCTGAAACTGAAAAAAACTGAAAACTTTTTTCCAGTTTCTTTATTTTCAGTATCTCTTTCAAGTTCAAAACTTAATTTTTTTCAGTTTCAAAAATGTTTTTCATTTTTACATTTTTTTTTCAGTTTCAATTTTTTTTATGTTTTTTTGATTGTTTATTCAATGTTGCATGACTCTGTGCTTTTGTGTTTAATGATGCAAAGCACTTTGAAATGCCTTGCTGCTGAAATGTGCTATACAAATAAAATTTGATTGATTGATTTAAATTAACTTTTCAGTTTCAAAACTTTGTCTTAGGTATTTTTTTTTCTTTGGAACAAATTTTATGGCACCACTTTAGCTCCATACTCATGTTTTTAAAACACAGTCGGTTAACAGAGTCGTCTGGCTGTTTTAGATCCATGGCTGTCAGATCCTGGAGACGGTGTACAAGCACAGCTGCGGGGGGCTTCCTCCGGTGCGCATGGCTTTAGAAAAGTAAGACCGCTCCCGTTTCAAAGTTTGTTTCAGTTTAACTCTGAGATGCAGAATGAAACCCTCCTCTGGTGCTTCTCTTCCTGCAGGATTCTGGCCGTGTGTCATGGTGTGATGTACAAGCAGCTCGCCGCCTGGATGCTCCATGGGCTGCTGCTGGACCAAAGCGAGGAGTTTTTCATCAAACAGGGTCCCAGCGCAGGAGGCGCCGCCGCCAACCAGGACGAGGAGGAGGAGGACCTGGGACTGGGCGGTCTGAGTGGAAAACAGCTGAGAGAGCTGCAGGACCTGGTGAGGCGCTGCAGGCAGAACCTTACTGCTTTAAATCTTACCTAAAGAATGGTCACAAATTTTGCTGGACAATAAATGTCCTCAAAAATTGTTGCGATAAATGAAAATTTTATTTTAATAGTAATGACATAATAATAATGCAAGGACACATTCTCAGACATCAATACATTTTAAATTCTAATGAACATTTAACACTGGAACTGGAAGACATTTTAAATATGCAAAATAAATAAACAAAACAACAAATAAAAGGAATTATGACATCTTTTGAAATTGTTCTTCAAAAAAAAGGCTAGTTAAGACAAATGTCTTTATGTGTCTTAGAGTCACATAAAGACAGTTACAAAGTCAGCCTTCTCTCAGAACGTTTCTAGGGTTAAAGTCACATCAAGATCTGCTGTTATGATGTAAAGCACTTTGAACTGCGTTGTTGCTGTTGAAATAAAATAAATGTGACTTGATGGTTTCTAACTTTTGTGTTTTGCTCAGCGGCTGATCGAGGAGGAGAACATGCTGGCTCCGTCTCTGCAGCAGTTCTCTCTGCGAACAGAGATGCTGCCGTCTTACATTCCCATCCGGGTGGCAGAGAAGATCTTGTTTGTGGGGGAGTCAGTTCAGATGTTTGAAAACCACAACCACAGCCCGTCCAGAGCCGGTACTGACCCGCAGACCAGCGCCCAGCATCGTGAGGGCGCCTCCTGGTTCTGATCACTGTTCTGTTTCAGGCTCCATATTGAAACACCAGGAGGACACGTTTGCTGCCGAGCTGCACAGACTCAAACAGCAGCCTCTGTTCAGCTTGGTGGACTTTGAGAATGTGATCGATGGGATCCGGAGCACGGTGGCCGAGGTCGGTTCAGATGTTTGAAATAACACTTTTCTTTTCCAGCAGCCATTGTACGTGCTGGAACTCTGCTTGGGTTGCTAGGTAACGGGGTAGTGCTTGCTGAACCGTCACATTACATCTGATGGGTTTTTTAAACGGCTCCAAAAAGAACTTTTATGTTATTGCCAAAAAAGTTTTTTTTAAGCCCTTGGGTTGATTTTTAGAAGCAGTAAAAACCCAAATGGGAGAACAAAAACGTACAAAATGTGAATTTTGTATAATAGGTCCCATTTAAAAATCAACATTTGGAACTTTTGAAATCCAAGGAGAGCATTGTTGGAAAAATAATCCTGATTTTCCAAAAATGAAATTTTCAGGAAGCACTAATTTTACTGATCAGTAATGGGTTAACCGCCCAGCCCGCTGGCCGGTCCAGATAACATCTCTCTGCTCTGCAGCACCTCTGGACGCTGATGGTGGAGGAGGCGGATCTGCTGGAGAAGCTCAAGGTTTGTGGTCATGCCGTTCGTTTTCTGGAGCAGAAATCTTTGAAGGATGGATGTGTGCTGACGTTTCCCGGCCTCTTCCAGATCGTTAAGGACTTCTACCTGTTGGGCCGCGGGGAGCTCTACCAGGTCTTCATCGACCTCGCCCAGCAGATGCTGAAGGCGCCGCCAACGGCGGTCACTGAGCACGGTAAGTATGGCTGCCTCACAGCCGGGGTTAGCGCAGTTATTTCTGTTTGTCTTCTTTTTTTTCTGTCTTTATATTTTGTCTTTCATTCTTTCTGCTTGCCTTTTCTTCCTTTGTTTCTTTTTCATTTTTTGTTTATCTTTCTGTTTGTCTTTTGTTGTTTTGTTTTTCTTTCTGTTTTTTGTTTTTCTTTTTTACTTTCTGTTTGATTCTGTTTCTTTCCTTTTTTATGCTGTTTGTTTTCTTGTTTTTTATGTTTTTATTTTTGGGTTTTAGTTTTTTTCATTGTTTGTTTATTTTCCTACCTCCTGGCTGGTAAATGTGTTAAAAGTTATTTTTTAAATTTATTTAGCAGTTTTCACGTTTCTGTGCTTTCTGCCTGCAGACGTTAACGTTGCCTTCCAGCAGGCGGCGCACAAAGTTCTGCTGGACGACGACAACCTGCTGCCTCTGCTGCACCTCACTGTGGACTACCAGGGGAAAGACGCCAAAGGTCAGCGGAGAAACATCAGCTCGATGAGGCTACCCGGTCATTAAAGGCTCAACTGCTGGTTGGAGAGTTTATGAGACAGAAATATTTCTTCTCATATATAACATATTTGTATTTATTTTAGAATAATTTATACCTTTTAAGCTGAAAATTTGGTAATAATGCTGATGCCAGAAATTTGCTTTCTGGTACTTTTTCTTTCAGAGTATTTATTCTACAGTACTTTCTGGTACCTTGGGAGTATTTTAATATTCTACTGCTACTTCTAAAGGTTCTTCATTTGAAACTTTTATTAAATTCTAGTATACTGAAGAAAAAAATCACTAGCCGGTTATTTTTATGTACTTTCTGTAACTTTTGAGATATTTTAACATTTTGGGGGATTTACAGGCTGCATTCATCACCTTATAGTGTATTTTGTAGAACTTGTTTTGTATGACTGAAACAGTTAATGGTATTAATCATGATGAAATTATCTTCACAGACTGTAAATAAAGTCCATATCCAGAAAGAACGGCACATTCAGAGCAGTTAATAATCGAAAACTGTGCAAAAATGATATATTTTGCATTTTGAGACTAAAAAATAGCCTGTTTGTAAATATATTCTACCCAAAACTCTTCAAGTTCCAGTTTTAGCTTCAGTTCAAATTCTGTAGTGGCAGCGACACACAGAGTTACAGAACATTCACAGAGAAAACAGAAAAAGTTAACGGTCATAAATAAATTAATTAAAAGCTTCCTCAGTTGAAACATTTACAGACGATTCCTTTTCAGAAGAGCCTAAAAACATTTGGAGCTCCTTTAGTTTCATGTTTTCTGCAGCTGGTTCCAGTGAGGTGGATCAGATTTTTTCTGGTTTGTGTTTCAGAGGCGTCGGGTCCCAGAGACGGAGCCACTCCTCCTCAGGACTCGTCTCCTCGGGAGGCTCCGCCCACCGGCTGGGCGGCCCTCGGCCTGGCCTACAAGGTCCAGTGGCCGCTGCACATCCTCTTCACGCCTGCCGTCCTGGAAAAGTGCGTATCATTAAAGGGGCAGTACCACATAAAATCAACTTTTTGCAAGGTTTTATGTATAAATAAGCATAAGAGTTGCTAAATACCTGCTAATACATTCCTACCACTCTTTAACAAAGTTTAACTGCCCCATAACACATTGTTTTACAAAAACAGTGTTTTAACCATCACTTATGACACATAAAATACACTTATTAAGCACAGAAAAGACTTCATACCTTCTCTCATGGGATCCAAATAGAAAGAGAGACCGTTTGGTAGCGTGGGAAAACATTTCACCCGCCGTAACGGTACGATCCGTTAAACTCAAAACAGCAACCTGAGAGGTTCATATACTCAGCAGCAAAGAAATTCACAGTCACAACAACACATTAAATGCAAATTAAATCATAATTTCAAAACCGGAAGTTACCCTGCTGTTTTGCAGTGGAACTGTCGTCTTTTCAAATTAAAAGCTCATATAATTTCTTCCTGCAATAAACTTCCCATTTTACAATCGCACTGCTACACATTCATGTTTGACAAATCCTTTAATCTCCATGGCAACCATTCAAATGTGCACAATGGCTCCTCCCCCACTCAGCTCCTTCAGACTAGCCAGCAGCAATTAGCAAGCACCTGGTGGAGCCGCACATCTGCTGAGCTCTTTGTAGGAGCCAATTCTCAGTAAAAACGTTAAAGGGTTAACAAAGGAGCCATGTTGGGAGGACTTCCTGAAAGAGAAGAAACTTCTTAAAGAGACAGGCCCAGTTTCAAGGGTTTAAATCAGGAAGTAACATTTATTTGATATGTAAGTTAATATAGTTACTTGATTGTGCTATAAAATGATGATTTGTGTCTGGAAATCACAGAGCACCGGCCCTTTAAGCAGCTCTAATCGCTGACCTCAGCCTTCATGTCCACTTCCTGTGCGTCAGGTACAACGTGGTGTTCAGGTACCTGCTCAGCGTGCGGCGGGTGCAGTCGCAGCTGCAGCACTGCTGGGCTCTGCAGATGCAGAGGAAGCACCTGAAGTCCAGCCAATCAGACGCCGTGAAGTGGAGGCTCCGCAACCACATGGCGTTCCTCATCGACAACCTGCAGTACTACCTACAGGTAGAACCAGACCTGGGCGATAAGTCCGTTTTATTGATTAGTCAATTCTTTTTTAAATATCTGGATCTTTTTTTTCACCAAAGATCTCCTTGCTGATGTCAGCAGGCCCAGGCAGCCATCTTGTTTTACAGCTTCTATTTGTTTGGAGTTTGAATTCAGATCAACTCTACGGCGTACGATTAGGGCCAGGTTAAGATTTTAATTACAAGAGTGCAGAAGTAGGACAATAAAGTCGAAATAATGAGAATAAAGTTTTAATATTACCAGAATAAAGTCATAATATAAGGAGAATGAAGTGATGTTTTGCACAAAAATACCAAAAAAATTCAAACAAGGAATGTTGAACCTCTTTTGTAAGTTATACTTGATAACTATAGAAGCGTTTTTCTGTTTAAAACAACTTTTTTGGTCGTAATATAAGATGTTGGGTAAAAGTGCATCTGTATTCTGGTAATACTATAACTTTATTCTCGTAATTAAACCAAAGTTCTCTTATCCTGGCTTTAATGCTCCATTGTACAATTCACAGAAAGGATGACTGAAATAAAAACCTCTTTCTGGAACTATTTTCTGTCATATGTCATTTCTTTTTTAGAAAAGAAAGTGAGGAAATCGGATCTGGTATGAAGAAAATCAGATGTTATTTTTCAGCCTCGGCAGGATGTTGGTTCAGAGTTGTGCTGCTGGCGAACAGTCAGACGCTGCAGCAAGATGCTGCAAACCATTAATCCACTTGTGGATTAATGGTTTATTTGGTTAAAATGAGTTTCAATCTATTAACTAAAAGTGTCCAATTAAACCTTCTTTTAGCGATGTAGTATGACCGCTTTCCAGCAGAGGGTGCTGCTGCTCATCCTTATCCAGCTGATACACAGTTAAAAATGGCGGCTGTCCAAACAGTCCGGAGTGGGATGACAAATGCACTTTATGCAGTTTTGTTTTGAAATGTAATCACTCGTCAAGCTGTTTATGGTCACTATGAAAGATCTCATCCTTCATGTTAGAGGAAATGCGGTCGATTGTCTTCCTAGAGGAGAAAACTCAGGTTTTGAAGAAAATGATGGCTTATAAATTATCCATTGACTAAAGTTAGTCGATCGATAAGATCAGTCAGGTTTCAATCATTAACTGATGATTTGAATGATGGCTAACGGCTTGTGGTCTTCAGGTGGACGTCCTGGAGTCTCAGTTCACTCAGCTGCTGCAGCAGATCAACTCCACCAGAGACTTTGAGAGCATCCGGCTGGCCCACGATCATTTCCTCAGCAACCTGCTGGCTCAGTCCTTCATCCTGCTCAAGCCGGTACGTCTAACGGACGTCTGCAGCTCCAAAACGTCATTTGTGCTGCTTTTGTTCTGAAGATATTAATGACAAGATCAAAAGTTCAACCACACCATATTACCCAAACCAATCTGGTGTCAAATGTTTGTGCTGCATTTTTTTTGTGCTGCTTTTCTTTTGAGAATATTCTTGAAAGCTAAATGTGAGGCTGGAGTGGGAATGGTTGACCTCTGATGACCTCTGTAAGTATTTTAATTATTATCTTTAGTAGCAGCTCAGACTAAAATCTTTGCTGCACAAACGTTTTGTTTGATTCAAACTTTCATTAATATCTTCAAAGCAAAAGCATCACAATCAAAACAGTTGTGATGCACAAACATGGCTGAGTTGATTGACACTAATTTGTTAGATTTGAAGGTCAAAGGTCGTCCAGTCGGTGTCTGACCTCCAGTGCGTTCGTCTGCAGGTTTTCCACTGTCTGAGTGAGATCCTGGAGTTGTGTCAGAGCTTCTGCTCTCTGGTGGGGCAGAGCGTGGCGTCGCTGGACGACCGCGGAGCGGCTCAGCAGCTGGACCTGCTGGTGAAGGTAAGCCCCGCCCACCCGGCGCCGGCCACGGGTCCGACTCGGCGCTGACGCCGTGCCGTTTCAGGGCTTCCGGCGCCAGTCGTCTCTGCTCTTCAAAATCCTGTCCAGCGTGAGAAACCATCAGATCAACTCGGACCTGGCGCAGCTGCTGCTGCGTCTGGACTACAACAAGTACTACACACAGGCCGGCGGGACGCTGGGCGGGTACGACCCACACTGCAACCAGAGCCTCCTCCAGAATACCACGGCGACGCAGGGCCAGTGTACATAGGAACCAAAAAGGGAGAAAATTTCTGCCAAGAAAAATCAGAAATTTGGAGAAGAATCTCAGAAATTTTCTAGAAAAAACTCAAATTTTGAGATCTATCTCTTTCCATGTTTTTTTTCCAAAAAAGAGAAAATTTCTGAGTTTCAAAAGTTGAAAATTGTCTTGAAATTTCAGTTTCAAAAGAACAAGAATTTGACAATTTCCAAGTTTTTTTTATTTGAGCAAATGTTCGACTTTTTAAACTCAGAAATTTTCTTGTTTTTCTCTAAGAGCTCAGAGATTAATTTCAAAATTTCTGAGCTTTTTTCTCACAAATTTTTGCCTTTTTTCTAGAAAATTTCTGAGATTAATCTCATAATTTTCTGAGTTTTGGGGCATAAATTTACTGCTCCTTTTTTTTTATGTAAAATGGTCCTGATCTGCCGTTGTAGGATGATCCAAACTGTTTATCTAATAAAATCTTTCTTTCCAGGGTTTAAGAGGAGCAGAAAATGAACCTCGATCTCAAACTCCTGTGGATTGTTGCTTCTGTCTCCGTTTGGACTTTTCACACAGTTAAAGCTGCAGTTTAGGCTCATTTCTCACATAAAAGAATATTTAAGCTGCTTATTAAAGTACAGACTGCAAGCCTTGAAGAATTTAATATATATTTTTGGGCTGAAGTACCAGGAATGTTGCACATAAGGCTTGGGTTGGGGTTCCCCTGCTTCAATACACATTAGCTCATTAAGACTCAACAAAGTTGTCATAATGAAGTACTTTATCACAAAACTAATAAAATTTGGAAAAAAAGAGAAAAGTTTAATAGATTATCCAATTAGAAGACACTATTTGATGAACCACAGGTAACTTCATGTTGCAAACTCAGAAATTGCCAA
The DNA here is from genome assembly GCF_000485575.1 of Poecilia formosa. Classification (NCBI taxonomy): domain Eukaryota; kingdom Metazoa; phylum Chordata; class Actinopteri; order Cyprinodontiformes; family Poeciliidae; genus Poecilia; species Poecilia formosa. Next base: position 21,320 of record NW_006801127.1, on the reverse strand, counting down.
GTTTTTTCTAGAAAATTTCTGGAAAAAAATCTCAACATCTGAGTGTTTTGGGGGAAATTTACTCTTTTCCCTAAATGGCTCCAATTCGGCGTCGTAAAGGAGAAACTGAAACATGTAGGAAACTTTTTGGGCCGTTTAAATGTGATCAGTTTCCATCCAGACTCCAAAATGATCTAATTAAATACCAACATGTGAATCTTTTCTGTGCAGCTTTTGCAGATATTCTGTCCAGCGCGTGACTCTGATATGTTATGTATTAAATGTAAATATATTGTGTAAAAATAAACCCAGGCAAGTTAAAATGAAACATGTCACAATTTATTGTCCCATAAAAACACGTTTATGTACAGCAGAGGCATGCAACAGAACACTGAGCTTGGTCGAAGGCCTTATGGATCAGATTATGAGGAGGAGGAGGAGGAAGAGCACTGAGGCCGGCTGTTAAAACCCAGACGCTCCCCGCAGATTACGCTCTGGATGAGCCACTCCGGAGACACGATCGGCACTTCCTGTGATGTCACACTCCGCTCCACAGCGGGCGGACAGGTGTGGTCCGCCACCACCACGTCGTACTTCCCAGCAGGAATCTCTGGAAGGAAGAAACAGAAATCAGCCGTGTTCCACCCCAACGGTCCGCCGTGTTCCACCCCAACGGTCGGCCATGATTAACCCAACGGTCGGCCATGTTCCACCCAACGGTCGGCCATGATTAACCCAACGGTCGGCCATGT
>NW_006801127.1:0-19919 GCF_000485575.1 Poecilia formosa | reverse complement strand
CCCAACGGTCGGCCATGATTAACCCAACGGTCGGCCATGTTCCACCCAACGGTCGGCCATGTTCCACCCCAACGGTCTGTCATGATTAACCCAACGGGCAGCCATGTTTTGGGATGTGGGTCTGGTTCCGGTACCGGATGCATCGCCGTCGGTCTGGGGCTGCCGTACGGATGAAGCTCCGCCCATCGTCACCAGCTGGGCCCACAACTCGTCTGGCTTCTTGGACACCAGGAGGACCCGGAGGGCTTTGAATGGGCTGCAGCGCGGATGCCTGAGTGAAAAAAAAACAATTCAAATCACCTGAAATGATGGAAGAAGAGGATTAGGGCCACTGAGAGAAACAGATTCTGACTTTAATTCTGAAAATTCTGACTTTTTCTGAGAAAAAGTCAGAATTCTGAGAAAAAGTCAAATTTTGAGTTAAGTCAGAATTTTGAGAGTAAAGTCAGATATTTTCCCCAGTGCATTAATCCTCTTCTGTCTGGAACAGAACCTGCGGCCCGGTTAAGCTGGCATGGCGGCGCCTCACCACTCCACGATGGCGTCGTCGGGGCCGACGCCGGCCGGCAGCAGGTAGTTCCTGTAGTTCAGCAGCTTGTTCTCTTTGCAGCAGTCACGCACCCAGATGTGGGAGACGCAGGGAACGCCGCTGGCCAAACACAGCAGGTACTTCCTGGTACGGCAGTGCTGGTCGGCGATGAGCAGGCTCTGATAGGCTGCCTTGCACTGAAAAAAACAAACAGGTCGAAACGAGTCAGAACTATGTGGTGGAGGTGAATTAGATCAAACTTTTCAAGATTTATTTGTCTCAAACTGTCACGACCTGGTGAGTCTCAACACTTATATTTTATAAAAGTTACATACCGCAGCTTTAAAGGTATAAAGTTCAGAAACAAAGGCGCGTCACAATGTTTGTATTTTGTTCCTCGTACTTGAATATTTTTATAAATTATAATTGCTTCAGGGTAACCCCAAACCTTTGAATAATATCTGCACTAACTGAATAAAAACATCGTTTTTGTTGTTTCTGTAGCATAAGGAGGAAAACTTGTTGATGTTTGAGTTCCTACCTGCTCCTCGTTGAAGTCGGGCAGGATGAAGCCGCCGCCGGCCTGCAGCTGGGACTCTGTGTACGGTTTGTTGTACGGACCCGTCTGGACGTAATCTGGACCGAGAACAAAACGTCATCAAAAAGAAGAAATCATCCAGGAAACAAAAAGCTTCCGGATCAGGAGCGCTGACGCAGCTCACCCTCGTCGTCGTCGCTGGTGACCTTGTTGGTCATCCGGTCGACCTCTGACGACGCCGTCAGCATGAAGGCGAAGCCCATGAACAGAGACGAGTTCTGGGGCAGCGGGCCGTGGGTCTCCACGACGTCGCTGGGCCGACCCGGCAGGTCCGAACCGCTGCCGGACGTGTTGCACAGGCTGAGCCGCTGGCCTGAAGAACGCCAGAGAGCAGAGAGCGTTACAGAGGAACAGGAAGGGCGGCCATTTTAAAACAGAATGAGCCAATCCCAGGATTCCTTCACGTTCTCCATGTCTGGATCTGAAACTGATGAACTCAAAGGTCTATAGAAGCTTTCTAGATCATTTTTAATGTGTAGAAGAAGAACATTTTTGGATGGATGGATGACGTTCGTGAAGTGGAGAGAATCTGGATGGATGGATTATTTTTTTTAAATAGATTGATGAATTGAAGGCCAAACAGATTCTATTTTATATTTTCAAATTTTTTAGATGTTGAGGCAAAAATCCTGAAGTTTCCTTCAAACATCCCATAATTCCAGGTGACGGGAAAACTGAAAAGAACAGTTCAGTAAACGAACAGTTTCATCCTGGTGAAACGAACAGTTCAGTAAACAAACAGTTCACTAAAATAAACGTTTTTAATCTGATCTTCTTTTCACCACCAAACGGATCCCGACAGGGTCAAAGGTCACAGACACCGGGTGAATTGCCCCTCCACCTGTGCACACACACCAATCGGCAGCTGGTTACCCGCTCAGCCTCAGCAGCAGCCGTCACTCAGGAGGATGGAGGCGCCGGGCCGAGAGCGGGCCGGATCGTCATGGTAACGGGTCACACAGAACAGGTTTCACAAACAATCAGGAATCAAAGCCTTTAAAACATCCTGATGGAGGGAGCTCAAGCAACCCTCAGAGAAATAAAACCCTAAAAGTCCTTCTGTAAAAGATTTTTATGAAAACGTTATAATATCATAATTTAAGTTAAAATCCCCAAAACAGAGAAGAGGACTAGGGCCAGCGAAGGACAAAAAGAAGAATTAAACTCGGATGTTTAAACTCAGGATGAAAGAAAAATAGTAAGAATTCTGAAAAAAAAAATAAATAAATAAAAAATCAGAATTCTGAGAAAAAAATAATTCTAAGAAAGAAAAATATCAGCATTTGGTGAAAAAAAGTCAAATCCAGAATTCTGAGATTAAAGTCAGAATTCTGAAAAAAAGACAAAATTCTGACAGGAAAAAAAGAAAAATTCAGATAAAAAAATTTAATTCTAAGATTGAAATCAGAATTCTTTTCGTCCTTCAGTGGCCCTAATCTTCTTGCGTCCAACAATTATTTTCCTCTCGTTAAAATCAAAATTTCATCCAGTGGATCCACGAAGCCCCGCCCTGTTTAAGCCCCTCCCCCAGTCAGTTCAGATCCAGGTCCAGGTGGGCGGAGCCCCGTACCAGCTCTGGCTCCTCCCCCTCTGCGCCCCCTCTTAGACGGCGTCTTGTTCTCCTCGGACGGAACCAGCTTCCTCTTGCCGGACGGGCCGGGGGTCCGGGCGCCGCCAGAGGAGCTGCGGCTGGGCGTGTTGGCGCCCCCGGGGGTTCCTCTGCGCCGCCTCTTCCCCTCCACCAGGTTATCTGAGGAACATAAAGGACTGAACTTTAACCACAGAACTTCAGTTTGACAACACTCTTCAGTGCAGACGCTGCTACCGACTCACACCTTCACAAAGAGCCACATTTCTGGAGAAAATGAATATTTATGCATTTGGGCCTTTCAACCACATGAAAACTTAGTTTAATATCACTGATATTTTCAAGAAATCACAGAAGTTTCTGGGTTTGAAAATGTTCAGAAATTTTCAACTTTTCAAACATTGAAATTTCAAAGATTTTTTCTTGAAAATTTCTGAGCTCAATCTAAACATTTCTGAGTTTTTTGTTGTTTTTTTAAGCACATTTTCAAACAGAAATGTCCTTTTTTTCTTTTTTTTAAAAATGTTACTTTCAAACTCAGAAATGTCTTTTCTACAAAAAACATGCAAGTTTTAGAAGTTGAACATTTTCAACTTCTGAAACTCAACTTTTCAAACTGAAATTTCACATTTTTTTTCCTCACTTTTTTTTTCCTATTTTAGATTAATTTAAAAATGTTAGTTTTTTCTAGCAAATTTAAAAAAATTTCAAATTGAAATTTCCATGATTTTTCCAGAAAACCTCTGAGATTAATCTCAAACTTGTTGACTTCTTTCTATAACAGGGGGGCCCAAAGCCGGTCCTCGAGGGCCGACATCCTGCACGTTTTAGTTCCCTCCCTGGCTGCAGTAACAACTTTTCAGCTTGTCATTGTTCCTCTAAGACCTTCTGATGAGCCATCATTTGATCCAGGTGCGTTAAACCAGGGAGAGAACTAAAACATGCAGGATGCATGCAGGGTGCCCAAAGTCGGCCCTCCAGGACCGACTTTGGGCACCCCTGTTCTAGAAAAATGTTGACTTTTCAAATACAGAAATTTTCTTATTCTTTTCTGGAAAATGTCAGATTTTGGGGGTAAATTTACAAATTTTTCTTTCTATCTACATTGCTCATACAATCAACATCATCTTGTGTTTTATGAACTTTATATGCTAATATATTATTTTAAAGTATTTATATATAAACCTGTCCACACAAATGAACCTTCTGGCCCCAAACAGGAAGTCATGGTTGTTTAGAAGTAATCTGATTGGCTGATACAGGTTTCAGTTTAGCGCTACACTGCCCCCTGTGGGTGTGGCATGTTTAAAGCAACGCTGTGTGGCGTATTGGCATGGGCTCCCAGCGTTTCGTACCCAGGCTGATGTCGGAGGCTTTGGTCAGCGGGGTGGTGGGCTCGTAGGGCCCCAGGCTGTGCTGCTCCCGCAGCTTGTTGCCCTGATCCAGGGACAGGATGACCGCGGTCCGGTTGTGCCACTGCCTCTGGCCGTCCTTCTCCACGCTGTAGAACAGATCCTGTCCTTCTGTTTTGTGGCCCTTAATGACCCCTGCAGAGGACAGGAGCACCATCACAAAAACAAATGTTTCTGGCTGTTAAATTGTCCCAGAAGTTATTGCCATAAAAGACAATATTGTTGTTTGACACTGTTTTCATGTAATATAATGGAAGATCAATAAACTCTAGTGGATATTTAAGACTCGGAACTGAAAGACATTTTGATATAAAAACAAATCTCCTCTGATGGATTAACGGCGAGGCAGCATCCTCCTCGTCTTCCTCACCGATGCTGAAGTACTCGTCCTCCAGCAGCGCCGTGACCTCCGTCTCCAGCGGGATGGGGTCGCACAGCAGGATGTCCTTCCCCGCCACCTCGCACTCGTAGCCATCGTCGAAGCGGAGCCGGAACCGGCTGTCGCCGGCGTCCTTCACGATGCGGCCAGAGTAGAAGTAGCCATTGGACGACCACTTGGCGACGACGCGCAGGCCGACGAAGCTGCTGCCGGCCGACGGCGCCGCCTCCGGCGACGAGCGCAGGGAGTCTGAGCGGGCGGGCGGGTCGGCGTCCGACGGGCTGGCGGGGAGCCGCGGCGGCAGCATGCAGGCGAACGGCTCGTCCTCAGAGGAGGAGTGAGTCTGGGCGAGAGCGCCGAGCCTCTGCAGCGGGCCGGCGCCGCCGCCCCTTTAAGAGACACAGAAACATAGTCAAACATCGTTCCTCTGAAGTTTCACCACCGGCCTTTTTGGAATCTCTCTAAGCCTTCATTGTGTAACTTTTAAAGAAAATATGTTTTTTACATATTTGTTAAAACTGTCACCATGTCGTTACGTTTAACTTCTTCTACCTCCTCCCGGAGCTTCTGCTGCCATCTGAAGAATCGCATCGCGCCCGACCAAAACAACCAATCACAGCCAGGAGGAGGGCCTTAGCGCTGTCAATCTACCTCATGTACACGCTGCTAAGTGTGCTAATGGCAGAGAAGCAATTTATCGTTGCATAAAAACCATTTATCTGCCATGATCGCTAACTAGCCTAGCATTCATGACAGCCTATGCTAGCTGCAGCGCAGCAGAGAACAAAAGGGAGAGATGATTGACAGCATTAAGCCCCGCCTCCTGGCTGTGATTGGTTGTTTCTAGTTAGTACTAGTAGTTACTTTTATGTAAATTGTCCATAAAGAAGTCTGCAGTCGTATTTAATTACAGCCATTAATAACCATAAAACATTTTAAAAATCTTTATTGATCATAAAATCTGCTGTCTGAGCGTCATTAGTCGGTTGATTTGTACTGATAGTTTTTTTTTCTATTTTTGCTTATTTAGTTATTCTGATGATTAATCATGTTAAAAAAATTTGTACAATCTGCAGATTTTTCATTTAAGCCTACAATGTTAAAAGGTGCAAATAAATCAATAATTTGTTTTATAAATATGAAATTAAACATATTTCCTAAAATGTAATAGTTCAGTCAAGACTTTTTATTGTAACCAGGTTAAAATTATTAGACAATTTTCTTCCAATGGAAAATGCAACATGCCATTAAAAGTACACAAAGTTTTTATGTTTATCCAAAGGCTGGAAAGTTAACTTTGTTCCACCAAAATCAGCTTTTAATTTAGAAAAATGGCTAAATAGAGCAAACATTTTGAAATAAAGCAACTTAAATCTGTTTTAACAACAGATTAAATATTTTCAATACAGCCTTAAATATGAGAAAACTAAATGCCTTTTAATTAATACAGATAAAATGCAAACATCCAGTTACATCTCTTCCTTACAATGTGAAAAAAAACATTTTTGAACATTTGGACACCACTGGTTTAAAAAAAAAAAAGTAATTTTCGTCACTGATATAAATTTTTGGGTTGTTTTGTTGATTTTTCCAATAAAACAAAGCAAACAGTTTGGTGATTCTCTGTGTGAGGCGTGTTAATTACAGAGTGTTAGTGAAGAACAGAAGGAAGTGAAGGGTTAACTCGAGGAGCGGCGGCGCAGCCTGCCCTCCTGCTGTGGGCGGAGCCTCAGGCCAGACTCACCTGGACGGGGAGGAGCGGGATGGAGGCCGGCCCCTTCGGGCCCTTCCTCTGGGGGTCAGCGGGACGAAGCTGCTGCCGCCTCTGCCCACAGTGACCACCGACCCCGCCCTTTGACCCCTGTGACCCCTCTGTGGATGCCCACCTCCCCTCCTGGGGCTGCAGACACACAGAGGGGACGAACGGAGTCGGACCGGCTGCACAGGCATCGACCCGAGTGGACGTCTTAAAGGGGCAGTATCGTGTTAAAGAAGCTTTTTTAAAGCTTTACATCATGTTTTAATGTTGCTTTGATTTTTTCATGCATGTTTGAGAAATCCTTTCATCTCCATGGCAACCATTCAGTGTGTAAAACGGCTGGGTGGATCTAGCCCCGCCTTCCAGGCGCAGCTCCTCCCCCTCTCAGCTCCTTTAGACTAGCCAGCAGCAATTAGCTCATTGTAGGAGCTACTTCTCTGGTAAAAACTTCGTTAAGGGTTAATAGAGGAGCCATGTTGGGATGACTTCCTGAAGGTGGAGTTCCAGGAGCTTCTTAAAGAGACAGAGGCCCAATTTCAAGTTTCTTTCAAGTCATATTTGACATGTATAGCATTTTGATATTCATGTTTAATGTTATTGTTTTTGTCCAGACAATTTGCACATGCGCATAACCCTGAAGGGAAAAAAGACGATTCTTCTACATGCCATCCGCAGCAGCCCTGCCACAGTAAAACGGTTCTGTTAAAATGAAACCTGGAGGTGAAGATATGATTAATGCAGTGCAGTGCGCCACAGCAGAGGGAAAATAATACAGAAAAACAACTAAAAATTACTGTATTCTTTCTTTTTCTTGTTCTTATGTGATCACTGTGTTAGATCAGCTACCGCTGCTATTAGCTAATCTAACACAGCAGTGGTTGATTAGCTAGTTTAAACTCCTGCTTTGCAGATGAGCTGTGGGAGTTGATGTTTAGGTCAGCTTTTTTATGTTTTAACTGAACCAGAAAACACCGAATTCCACATCACATCCACATGTTAAGATAATCAAAGTCAAGCTAGCATAACTGACCTTTCTTCTCCCTCACTATTTTAAAAAAAATCTTATCTAGTTGTGATAGCGTTGACCGTTTGTAGCAAAGCACTGCATCCCTTTTTCTTTTATATATCAGGCGTACATTTAAGATTTAGCATGTTATTTTAACAGCAGGTCAGCTAAAAACAATGCTAGCCATCGTTGGCTAGCAGGTTTTTGCGTGCCGTCACGCTGCAACACGTTTACATTACCTGAAAGTAATATGGTTACTTGATTGTGCTATAAAAAACCTGGGAGACGCGATACTGCCCCTTTAAACGGACCCAGACTGACGCCTGTGGCAGCCCGGACCAGGCGAAGGTCAATGAACCACCGAGAAATCAGGTTAGAAAGTCAGAAGAAGTGAAGGAGCGGCGGGTCTGCATGCAGGAAGAGGGCAGAACAGAGGAGGAGAACCGGGTCGGGGTGGTACCTGACGGATCGGAACCCCCTGCTGGGCGGCATGACGAAGTCTGGTCTGCTGGGGCCGGTGCTGCCGCTCGTCCCGCCGGAGCTGTGATGCAGGCTGGAGGCCTTGGAGGACAGGGAGCTGATGTCGCCAAGGTCACCGGAGGTCACGGAGCTGCTGCCGGTGCGGCACGGAGAAATGTCGCTGTCCAGAACCTGACAGTCCACCACAGGCTCCTCGCTCTCCTGACAACAAACAGGATGGGTCAAATACAGAGGGAATCTGGTGGATTTTTTCCTTCCACTCAACTTTCTATGAATATGCTTAAATGCACTCCAGCTTCTTCAGCAGAGAAGAAGCTGGAGTACATCTCTTCAGCAGAGATGTCCAGAAAAAGAGACCTTTTTCTGGACATCTGTCAGCCGTTTTCACCAGGACTGTTTACGTCCTAATATGGGCGTTAAAAGACATTTAATCAATTAAAATTATTTTTTTATGTAATATTCACATTTTCTTTGAATTCTGGTTTTTCATGACCGGTAAGGAATATTTATAAAAATAACACAATCCACCAAACGGAAACCAGTAAGGAGCCGTTTCTGTCCTACCATAACAAATGTAAACATGTGGAAGAAAACAAAGAAAAGAAGGAAGAAAAGGAAGGAAAGAAGGAAGCATCCGGCACCACGACCTCTGAACTCTTCCAGTAAACTTAAACATTTGGCACCAGATCCAATCAGAACCGGTGCCAGCCCCCAGTGACCTCTGACCCCCGGTACCTCTGTGACCCTGCGGTCCACCTCCCTGCCGTCCTCGTAGTAAACGTCTGTGATGATCCGCGTCACGGTGGTCCGGACCTCCTGGATGGTGCGGACGTGCCGGCGGTGGGCCGGCACCGCGGTTCTCCTGAACGACGGCGTCTCCGGCTCGCCCTTCAGAGACGAACGCAAAGAGTTAAAGAGAGCGACGCACTTCCTGTCAACCATCAGGGCGATGGCGAATCCGTACCCGGCCGCCAGGAGAGCGAGGGCCCAACCCGTCCACACCGGGCTGCTGGGAGGCGATCCGCTGCCGGGCCTGAAAGACACCAGAGGTTCTGATGAGTCCGACTCCGATAAACCGAACCTCCAGCACACAACAGATCCCACAATAAATAAACACAACAATCCGCTCAATGATGCAGCTAACTCTGTTGCTGCTGCATTTTTCCTTCCACACAACTTTCTATAAATATGCAGCACCGCAGCTTCTTTAGCAGAGACGTTCTTCTGGACTGGGAGGAATAAAAAAGGAGCAAAGGTATAAAAAAAAAGGAAAGAAGGAAGGAAGGAAGAAAGGAAGGTAAAAAAGAGGAAAGTAGGAAAGAAAGAATGTATAAAAAGGAAGTAAGGAATTTGAGAGGTGAAGGAAGGAGACATAAAAAGGAAGTATAGAATAAATTAAGGGAAGGAACGAAAGGAAGTTAAGTTATACAAAGAAAGGAAAAATCAAAGAAGGGCAAACGTCAGTCCTACACCTTATCAAATCCCCCATCACCAGCCCTCCACCACCGTGCTGTATGTGTTTTGATCCAGGTCCTCTCTGTTCTCCATCAGGTCCAGCTCACCTTGCTGGACGGAGTCGCAGCGTTGGGGCCGTCAGGCGTCTTCAGGGCCTCCTTCTGCCCCCCCTCCACGCCGGTCGGAGGACGGAGGTCCGGAGCTTCTGCCGGCTCTCGCCTCTTCCCGGCCGGCTCCGCAGGAACGCCGGCATCTTTAAGGTTGTTCTGCGGCGCTGACGACACGTCTGGCTGCGACGGCTCTGATTGGCTGTTTGGGAGGCTGTTGCATCCCAGCGGGGAAACCTGGGAGCTCCTCTGTGGCGAGGCGAACAGTTTCCCCCTGAAACAGACAAACGAAGCTGTGAGCGAAGCTTCACGACTGAACGGCGTTCCTCAGGGATGTGTGCTCAGTCCTCTGTTCTGTCGACGTTTCAGCCAAATTTATCCAAAAACCTTTCTTACCTGATGACGGCATTGTTTCCAGGGTCATCCTCCGCCCCCTGCTGTCGGTGAGCCTGCCGAACCCGAGTGAACACCGACGGGCTGCAAATACACACAATAAACCCAAATCAGTTCTGTTTGGGGTCAAACCAGCAGCTAAACATGGTTTCCTCAGAAACACGGAAGGATGGCAGGAAGGAAGTGATTTTTTCTGTCCTTCTCTAGACCTAAAACACTCAGTTTCTCTGCAGGGGCTCTGATATCAATTCTCCGTCTCAGACCTCAGCTCTGCTCCGTGTGCCGCTAGCATGAAGGGTTTCACTTCAGAGAGAAGTCAGGGTCAGAGAGCCCCGTTACCTGGTTACAGCCGTGGAAACTGTCGTAACCGCGGCGACCGACTCTTCCTCCTCCTCCGACAGCGCCGGCTCTAAACAGAAGAGTCATGTGAGTCAGACGGCGACAGGAAGTCTGGCGGCGTGCGGCCGGAGAGGCGGGCTCTTACTCTGCAGGCTGAAGCGTTCGGAGCCGCCCTCCTCCACCGGCGTCACCAGCTTCATCCTCAGGCTCAGCTTCCCGTCTTCCCCGTCAGCCGCCGCCTCCGCCGCGTCGTCGCCCGCACCACACGGCTTCTCCGAAAACGGAGTAATCTCTGCGCAAAAATAAAATGAAATTTAAAAAGAAAACGTAGAAACAAACCTTGCAGATCCTGTCTGACACGTTTTCCCGGTTTGGAAACCCCACCGATGGGCGTGCTGTGTCTGAGCGTCTGCTTCAGCTGGCTGACCGGCGGCGGCGTCGACCCCACGGCTGGACCAATCAGCTCGCCCTCTTTAGGAAGAGTGAAGTGGAAAGAAATGTCTGTGGCAGAAAGGAAGACACCAGCTGAGAGGAGCGGGAAGCAAAAAACCAACATACAAAAAACCATCAAAGACCAAATATAAGGGAAATGGAATTGGTAGTGATTTGAAAAAGTATTCACGCAACTTTTTCAATGTACTTCAGTACATGGCACTGAGATTTTTGTTTATTTTTAAAAAATTTTATCAATAAAAAATCTGTAAAATTTATTCTGCTCATAAAAAATAAAAAATAAAATAAAATTCAAGCATAATTTCTAGTCATCTTTCCAACCCGCCAAGGAAAGACAGAAGTCCATGCACAACCCGTCTCAAGCCAACTATATTCATGAGTTGGGTCCAAAAAGCCCCATGTAGTACGTTGAACACAATTTCCCTCTAAAACCCATTTATGATTTAAATCTTGTCAGAATTAAATGTAAACATTGTGCAAGTTTGAGTTTATTAATCTAAATCTGATCTCTAAAGGACAAACAACAGCTAAAACGTTCAGGTCAAAGTTCATATTTAGCCCTGTAATATGGAGCCAAACTGGGGCCAAAAGTTTGTTTAAAAAAAAAAGAAGAAAAAAATCATTTGAAATTGGAAATAAAAACGTTTACATGGCTGAAAAACGCATCACGATATAAGCATTTCACATCCTTTTATATCAATAATTACCGATTAGTTTTTTGTTTTAAATATCTGAAATATTGCCACACCAGTGGCAGGACCCTTCGTGTTTTATCCAGTTTTCTTTCCACATCGTTATTTTTCACTTTTAAGCAGTTATGAGGCAAAGTGGGGAGACTTGGAACTGCTGCTGCGCCAGTTCATCACCAGGTTGTTGCTAGGTAACCAAAGAACAAGCAAGTTGCTAGGTAACCAAAGAGTGAGTTAGTCGATTCCACCAACTTTGCTAAGCTAGCTGTGAGAATTCGAGCAGCCAATGTCTTTCCTCTGCCTACGTCTCCCAGAATGCTGTGCGGTTCTGGATCACAGTTCAGTGAATATCCAAAATACTGAATATTCTATCAGATGTATTATTTATTGATATTGATCACGTGTCAATCGCGATATACATTGTTATTGATTTATTGTCCGACCCTGATTATCGATAGCAACTAAAATAAAACTCCTAAATTATTTTCCAGCCACATCATCCAGCCCTAAAAAACTTTTGAAGACTTTTTTACGTGAATAAACGCAGCGCTAACCTCCAGAGCTGTCACTCAGGCTCTTGTCTTTGACGCCCTCCATTTCTCGCCCGCCCAGGGCGTCCTCCGCTCTCTCTTCCTGGGTCTGCTGCCGGTGGCCGTTAGCCGTGGCGACCCCTTTGGCTCCGTCGCCCTCGGAAACGCTGGACTCCGGCTGCAAGTTTCTGTCTTTCTCTCCGTCGGTTGCCAAGACGACGCTGTCCTGGATCTCCTCCTCCATTGGCTCCGGAGACATCAGCTGACTCTCGGAGAGGACCAGCGCCATCGCTGAGGCGCCACCGGTGTTCTCCTCCTTCATGACATCCTCCTCCTCTTCCTCACAGTCGTCCATCTTGTTTTTGTCCGTCGAATGGTTCTGTTCTGCCGTTTCTCCTGAACTGGAGGCGTGTGATGCTGCCGTGGTGCTGCACGGCGTCTCCTGCACGCAGCTGTTCGCCGCCAAGTCAGAGTGGTTAGCGTTGCTGCTTTCGTTCACATTTGTCTCTGCTTCCTGTTGCTGCCTGTCGGACTCGTGCGGCAGGTCCGGTTCAGTCCGGTCGGGTTGGTGTGACTCCTCCGGAGCCGCGGCGTCGCTGGTATCGACACCTGGCGGCTCTTCCAGCTCGTCTATCTGCGTGTCCTGACTGTCCTGACTGTCCTCCTCCACCAGAACCGGGTCGCCGCTATCGGCGTTCACAGAAAGCTGCAGCGCAGGGGAAAACGGAGCCGACTCCCGGAGCGAAGACTGAGTCTCAGAAGGCAACGGAGGAGACTTCCTGGCTTCTTGGCTCTGTGTGGGAACAAAAACATCCTGAAACAAAGAGAAAGGTCTGGATGGTGAAACCGACTCATTAAAATGAGCAGTGAGTGTTGCTGCTTTCGTTCTTAACGGGCCAGTGTTGAGTTTTTTCCTTTTTATAGCACATTCAAGTAACTATGCTAACTTCAGTTGTTAAAAAATGCTACATATATCAAATATGACTCAGATTAAATCTGACTTCCTAATTCAACGCCTAGAAATTGGGCCTCTGTCTCTTTAAAAACTCCTGCTCTTTCTGGAGCTCCGCCTTCAGAGGTCATCCCAACATGGCTCCTCTATTAATCCTTCAACAACATTTTTACCACTGACAAGCAGCTCAGCAGGTGTTTGCTAACTGCTGCAGACTAGTGTGTCTCTGTTCGGTGAGTTTTTGGTTAAAACTTGTTTGTTCTTCATTCAGTGGGTAGAAAATCCAGAAATTTTACTCAAGTAAGAGTAAAAAGTAAAGCGCAGTAAAAATACTTCTAAAAGGACAATTTTTTGAAAAAGTTACTCCAATCAATGTAACTAATTATTGCCCAACTCTGTTAATACGTACATGAGAGAGCCCTGGCTGTGACGGCACAGGCAGCGCTCGCTCTGGACCAGAGGCATTCTGGGAGACCGGAGCAGAGGTAGGTGAGTGTGGCCTCGAGGCGGCGTCTGTTTCCATCGGCTCGTCCTGCGCCGCCGCTCGCTCCTCCGGCGGAAGCGAGGTGTCCATGGGTTCCTCTGCACACATTCAGCTCATTAGAGCCGTTTCTAATTCGCTCACCGGCCGGTTTAAATTCACTCACTCACCGTCGCGTTCGTTTTCCGCTTCGGTCGGCGAGCTTGCAATGATTAAAGGAGTGTGGGGGAAGTTGTCCGGCGTTGGGGCGACGTAGTCAACGGAGCTCCTGGGCAAACAGAACCAAACAACAATCAATCAATCAAGTTAATTTGTGTAGCATGTTTCAGCAACAAGGCAGTTCAAAGTGCTTCACATCATAAAAACACAAAAAAAGAGTCATAAAAAGTCTTAAAATCATCATACAGCCACCAATTTGAGAACAAAGATAAATAATTTCAGCCCTAATAGAAATATAACAAAGACCCAAACTTTCTCTTTTGATCATTTTTTCCATATTTGATCATTTTTTTTCCATAATCAGATTAATAATTGGAATATTAGGAGATTTTCCAGAATTAGAACCAGGTAAAACTAAAACACTTGAGGAGTTCAACACATTTACAAAAAAAGTTTGTTTTTATTTAAAATGTAACGTATTTATTTTTTTACAGAGTTTAGCTTCATTACTGCTCTGGGTGTTTTTGAGTCTGTGTGCTCTGGATAGCAATTAATCGATTACTAAAACTGTTGATGATTATTTTAAAGATTGATTAATTGCGGTTAATTGAATTTATTCCAACTGATTCAATTAATCCCGATTTATTGGATTAATTCCAATTAATTTGATTAATCATGATTGTTACAATTAATTGTGATCGTTTTAAAAAATTGCAACTATTTCAATTAATCACGATTAATTGGATGAATTATTTCAGCCCTGATATAGTAATTTTTTCAGGATTTGTAATCCCTTACTTTGCTCTTTACTTGAAAAAAGTAATCAGATTACTGCTGGTGACTCACTGGGACAGACTCTCCTGGACCAGCGTTCCCTGTCCGGACAGATGCAGCAGCTGCAGGCTGTGGGCCGGCGTGGAGGTGGGCCGAGCCGGCTGCTCCGGTTCCGACACCGTGCTGTCCACAGCGGCGCCTGAGAGGTTTCAACGTGACGCAGTTATTTACCAGTTCTTCTCGCTCCCTGCAGAAAAGCAGCTCGCCAAACGGACATACCTGACTTGTCGGCGTCGAACAGATCTTCCTGTGAGGACAGAACATCGCAGTCCTGCTGGTCCGGCTCCTCGGACTCCTGCAGGTTCTGGGAGTGCAGCAGAACCTGGACGGTCAGCTGGCGACCCGACTGGCCCACGGACTCGGAGGAGCTGCTGGAGCTAACCTCCGACCTGCAGGAGAGCAACGTTTATCAGACAGCACTAAACTTAGATGTGGTGTCCCTCAGGGCTCCGCTTTTAGTTTACGCCTTCTTAAACATTTTATTAATGTAATACAGCTACATTTTGCACCATAATTTGCATAATGCTAACATGCTAAACCAAAACATTAGCTCCACTATTGGCGGATTAGCAGAAGTGCTAACCACCGGTTAGCATTTGAAGAAGCTAAAAATAAATGCTAAAATCTTATCTCAAAGCTTAACAGCTTTTAATCTGCTTAATTTAAGTTTATTTTAAAAAATTATTTACCTCACTGCTTTGTTATCTTGATGCGCCAAAGTTTTGAGGGCAACACTTTGCTGCTCTGAAATTAAAAAGAACAAAAACACACAGATGTTGGCCTGATGAGTGTCAACACTGTTAGCATGCAATAAAACATTTTCATCTGGCAGCAGAAACAGGAAATACATGTAAATGTGATAATTTCCTGCTTTAAAATAAGAGCTGTTTTGGTTTTTACTTTCAGAGCGATGGCCCGGGTCTCCGCCAGCTTCAAGGTCCTGACTCTGTGAGAGCTCCAGAAACCCAAACTGAGACGATCCACCTGGAAACATACAGAAGGAGCTGATATGACGCAGAAGGACAGAAAATATTTAGTTTAAACTTCAGCCTTTAGCAGGAGGAACACCGACCGTCAGACTGAACACAGTTAGTCGTAGAATCGGCTCCAGGATCCATTTCAGAATCCTCAGGTACAAACCTGGAGAGTTCAATGGAAAAAAACGTTGTTATTTCACTGGATGGATAGAAGGAAGGAAGGATAAAAGAGAGGAAGAAAAACAGAAAAAAGAAAGAAAAGAGGGAAGGGAGGAAGAGAAGAAACAAAGAAAGGAATGAAACATTTTAATGAAAATAAAAACTGTAAATATTTCCTCCATTTTCTATCTTTTTCTTTGAAGTTGAATCGTTTCCTCCAGAGAAACTGCATGATTTATTGATAATATAAATAAAATCTGTTCTCTTTTTCCCACTCAGGTGAATAAACTTTGCTGTCACCAGCAGGTGGCGCCACTGCAGCGGAAAAAAGTTGACTCTTACAGAGAAAAAAAAAAAAAAACATCCTAACATCTGAACTGGTCCATCATGTAACTGGAAACCAGCAGCACCAGTTCATAAACATTCAGTACTTTCCTCCACCCTTATTTATTTCACTTTTATTAAAGTTCCCATTTAATATTTCACTAAATGTGACCTGAACCAGGACAGGAAGCAGGGTGTACTCACTTTTTCTTGGTGGGATGTGGACAGACGTTGATAACTTGACTCTCCTCCTGCAGTGGCGAGCTGGGGTCGGCTGCAGCTACGACCTCTGAACCAAAAAAACAAAAGATTTTTAAAACTTTACAGGTGAGATTAAAATGCAAACATAGTAAAATATGGATTATTTTACTTACCTGGTTCTGCCTGGTTGTTACTCTCTGATTGGCTGTCGATTTGGGAGCATCTACTTCCTGGTGGTGATGATATTAGTTCCTGGAAAAGAAAAATAACAACTTTAGTTTTAAAAAAAAAAACAATAATAAATAAATAAATAAATCATCAAAATGTCAAAAACTGCTTTAAATAAGCACTTTATTTATTCCTCTAAATTTATGTATTACTACCTTTTAAAGGCAAAAAGTGGGAACAGCTACTTTTTACTTTTACTTAAGTAATTTTACTATAAAGTATTTCTACTCTTACTTGAGTAAAACTTCTGGATTTTCTACCCACTGAATGAAAAACAAACATGTTTTAACCAAAATTCACCAGAAACAGAAACAAACCTGCAGTTTTTGTTAAAGTTTCATACGTTTTTTTTTAATTGATAGAAACTGATTTGGAATTTTTTTCTTTTTCCTGATTTTGTTATTTTTTTGTTACTTATATGAATTATTGTAATCTTGGTCCTTTTCCAATTAACTTTATATTTTGGTCCATCTAATAATGATGTCATTTTTAAATATTAAATGATTGATCATTTGATCAGTAACTCAGAACTTGAGAAGACTTTTCACCAAATACTTTTTTGACTTTTGAGTCATTTCTTGGACTGATACTTTTTACTTTTACTTGAGTAAATATATTTTGAAGTAATTTTACTCTTACTCGAGTAAAATATTGGGGTTCTCTGCCTCTGATTAAATATGATGGATATGGAGTAAATGCTTGTAGTTGTTGGGATGCCGCTAGGATACTAACTAGTAAAGAAGGATTTGTAACAGGAAATAAACAGAAAATAAAGTAATTACTATTAAAAAGTTGCGGGAAAATACCTAAACATGTTCCATACTGAGATATAGCTATGATACTACTTCTTTTTAAATGGTGTGGTAATATTTTTTTTTATCCTAATGTATTTATTTTTCAATCTGACTGAAATAAACCAGCAGCTTTTAAAGATCCATCTCACCAGAACCGGGCTGCGGGCGGCCGGTTGCAGGCTGGACAGGCGGCGGGCCAGCAGCGCCCGGTAGCTGCTCTCCGGGTCGTCCTCCAGACCGACGCTGTCCGGCTGGGAATCTTCCACTATCAGGCACGGGTTCTCCGGCTGAGGCAGGCTGGAGTCCAGTTCGCTTCCACCGGGATCCATGAGGTCAGGCCGAGGGCAGGAGACGGAGACTGTTGTGAGCTAACCAAGCCAGAAGAGAGACAACAAAGCGAGCGGCATGTGAGACCCCAGCCGACTACTGCTGCCTGAGCCCACCGGTGTTAGCATGTTAGCCTCAGCTACAAGCTAATGGCTAATGCTCCGCCCATCAACATTTCAGGTTTTGTCTGGTTACAATCCCAGTGAAAATCACATTAACAGGGAAGGGAAATCACTGCAAACTGCACCACCTTTATACTTACCTAAAGAGCTCAAAAGTATTAAAATATTGATTCATATATTCCTTTAAAAAATCATTATAGATCTTCTTCCAAAACAGAAACACCCACTTCAGCTCGCTTAGTCGCGGTAAAAATTTAACAAAAGCGATTTCATTGGTTTAACGACACTGACGTCACAAAACGTCGATTAGTTTTATGGTTGCCAGGCGTTTTTAGATTTAAACGCGTTATTGAGGCGTCAGTCTGAGAAAGTATGGGAATGATTGCATTTTTTACAATCGCATTTTACTTTTTGACTTTCCGAGTGATGGCATCCTCAACTCAAATATAAAACAAGCCTTTCTACTGTTTCACTTTTAAAATAATTCATGTTATAAAGTGATTCATGTTTGCCACTTTGCCTTAGGATCTGCATCCAGCGTTGGACTCCCCAGTTCTTACATTTCCAAGAAATAAACATTTTTAAATGAAGCAGATTTAATCTAGATGACAAACAAGCAGTAAAATGTTTCTATACCACTCAGAAAATTTAAACCTGTGTTTTGTTTCATGATTTCTAGGAGCTACAGTTAAGAACAAATTACTATTCAAGCTGTTAAAGGTTAATATTTTGACCTCAAAAGTTTAATTTTTTTTTAAAAAAAGTTAATATGTAGAAATTTGGGCCTATTTCCACAGTCATGTGAATTTGTACACAGAAATTTTTTGAAAGTTAAAGATTTAAGCATTTTTTTCCCTGTTTTTATGCAATTGTTTCCAGACAAATTTCAATAATAATGATCATTATCAATAATTTTTAATGTTGATAATAATAATTATCAACATTAAAAAGCAATTAAAATGTAGAAAAGTAGCATTTATACACCAGCAAAAACCTTTAAGCATCATCTCTGAAGGGATTTTTTTTTGTCGTTTTTAATACTTTACTTCTTCCTTTTTACTCCATTTGTGGTTTCAGTCATTTTAATAAAGGTTTTTAACTAATACTTGAGTTTTAATTTAGCAGATATGCAAAGAAAAGTCATAAAATACATCAAAAAGTCTAACAAAGCAATGATAAGGATGCAGCAAAGTATAAAGAATAACTTGGAGGCTCAAAGTGTTTTTAAATGAGAGGGTGTTTCAAGGTTTTACATGTTATACTGCAGAGTTCTGCACCTGCTGAGATGAATCATGTAAAGAAAAATAGAAATCTGGGGCGCTCGCTGCACACTGGGATCTCTGAGACCTCCATCGGATCCCTGAGGGGTTTGGAAGGACTCATTTAAAATCAGATATAGGTTAACTTCCTCCCTGAAATCACCCTCAGCATGGAGCTGCAGAGGTTTTTTATTCCTGTTCTCATTATATCCAGCTGTTATTGCCTCCGATCCTCCCCCCTTATCACCATCAGTTATAAATCTTAATGGCGGATTTGTAGAAACGTTTCTTTTCTCCTTATCAAACAAGCTAAACGCTAAAATTGCGCGTTCATGTTTGAGCCTCAGCAGATCCAATCACTCTGTTGTGCTGATTTAGATCTTAGATTAGATGCATTTTGTAATTTGCAGGTTTGAGCAGCACTTTGTCATCATCATCATCATCATCATCATGATTTTTTTACAGCCTCTGTTTCCATGGAGACTAAATATTCCTGTAGCACAGCAGCAGAAGCTCATGTAGATCACAGAGGTTTCTGGTGGCGAGACAATAAAAAGTGGTTCTGGTCTGACTGACTGAGGCTGCTGGAAAGGCGTGGTACTCAGATCCAAATGGACCCAACTGTTCTCAGGATCATTTACAGACTCAGACATTAAAGTTCATTTATTAATAACCTGCTTTCATAGAGACCAGTAAGGTTTTCAGAAAAATATGAAAGCATCGCTCATGACAGAACGTCGTCAAACTTCCTGAGAAGGTCGAGTCGAGTTGTCACCTCTGTGTTCAAAGACATAATATTATGACAGTACACTGCAAAAACACAAAATCTTACCAAATATTTTGGTCTTTGGTCCTACTACAAATATCTCAGCACACTTCAAATAAAACAAAACTGACTTACATGCAACTTTTCAGCAAGATATAGGAGCTTGCTATTGGTCAATAATTTCTTTATAATGATGAAAAAGTTCCAGTTCTACTTACAGATTATTTTGCTTATTATAAGACATTTTCTCCATGTTATAAGTGAAATAATCTTCTAGTGGAATTAGGTCTTTTCCATCCATGTTAAGAAATTATTGACCAAAAATCAAGCTCCTATATTTTGCTGAAAAGTTATTTGTAAGTTAGCTTTGTTTATTTCAAGTGTACTAAGATATTAGGACTGAAAACTAAACTAAAAATACTTAATATTTTTTTATTTTTGCAGTGTGGAAACTGTCTGTAGTGACTGTCAGACTCTTGTTCCAAATCAAACCCATTACTTTTGTCTGTTTGTTTTTCAGAACTGTTGCCATTTATTTGGTATGCTGTGTTGTTCTGCACTTTATAAATATGGAACATGTAATTAAGTCAGTTTTTTTTAAGTAGTTTTGAAGATATTT